>NC_133753.1:19083584-19386614 GCF_036562045.2 Rhinolophus sinicus | reverse complement strand
TGAGTACCTACTACACGGGGCACTGAGCTAGGTATTGTAAGGAATATAAATGTGCTTAACAAAGCCTCTACCTTTCAGGAGCCTGCAGGGATGGGATAGGATGGGATGGGATGGGATAGGATAGGATAGGATAGGATAGGATAGGATAGGATAGAATAGAATAGAATAGAATAGAATAGAATAGAATAGAATAGAAATTATAATATAATATAGCATAATATAATATAATAATATAATATAATATAATTAATATAATATAATATAATATAATATAATATAATATAATATAATATAATGGCACAAATTGAGGTGTCAGAATATCTATATAGCACCTGCAAAGGAAATAGACAAAACTAGCTTTGCAGTTTTAGCCCAACGTTCTCAAGAGGATAAAAGGATCGTGGTTAAAGAGGCAAGGAGAGAGGACTTTTTTGGAGGGATTTGTTGGAGTTCAGTGAATCTCCCTCTCCACATGCCCCTACCCTGCCAATGGGGAAGTTGGGACAGTGGGGACTCCCTGTTTATTTCATGTAAAATGAAAGACATTTCAAGACAACCACTTGGGGAGCTTGGCCTGCATCTCTTTTAGAGTTTGTAAGGGTACAGGGTACAATGTGAGACCCATGCTTAAAAAAAAACTCTCTAGGCAAGAAGCTAGCTGCAGCTTCCTGTAGTGTATACTTTGAGGGCTGTATGGAGAACAAACTGTTCTTGCACTGATAGCAGAGAAGAGAACGCGTAAATGTTTCCCCAGTACTACACGGGGTCCATAGCCCATGGGAAACAGCTGTGCGAGAGCTGTTTAAGGTCCTTTACCCAAAAGGGCTGCCTAGAGAGACAATCGATTTAAAAGGGATATAAGAAGATTAGGGGAGTAGAAAATAAAGATGCCTTCTGCCTACATCTGATGGAGACCAGCACACTTCATTTAGTAGTTATAGTACATTAAGGTTGGAAGTCTAAATCTCATTAAGATACTTAAAGATAAAGTGTTCTAGGGAAAAATTTTTTTAAGTTACTTAAGACTTGTTATGCGCCACTAATGTGTCACTAAGTAAAGGCTGGATCTAAAAAGGTTATATCTATAAATACAAATAGTCAAATGAAAAGTGAAATTTTAAGTCATTATTCAGCTATGTAGCTTGCAGGACTTCATGCTTTTGGAAACACAGAGTTTGGAAGTTTGAGAAACTAAAATTTTTATCTGCATGTCTAACATATTAAGACATGACATGAATAAAAAAACATAGACTCAGACTCAGTCCAAATGTGTTTGATCCTCTAGCATAAAAACGCTAAGAGTGATGCCCTTTAAGAATGAATCATATAGGGAATTATGGAGGACTTGCACCCTCTTTCCTGGAGGAGCTGACATGGGGTAAAGGCAGGAGAAACAATGCTGGCTCCCCTAGTCTTAGCCCTACTGCTCAGGATAGGGAGGTGAGGACATTTAGAGAGCAAAGGACAGACCCTGCCTCCATACCCCAGGTTCCCTCCTGTACCCCATTAAAAAGTCCCCCTTCCCATTTCCTTGCTTCTCTACCCCCTTGACTGCTTGGCCCAAGAGGCCACAGTCCTAGTAGTCCCCTGAAGGCTAAAGCCAATGGTTTGCTGCACTTCACAGACTGCTAAAGCATAATCCAGGGGTCATGTGGTCTATACCCTTCCCTTCTGAGGCCCAAAGAAGTTAAGTGGCCCATTCGCCATAGCATACTGGTTGGTGGCAGTGACAGGAAGAGAACCCTGGTTTTCTGTTTCTCTAAAAGGGCTGTTTTGACTATGCTACCTTAAATGAAAGATACGTGGGAAGGAGTATGGCGTTACATATACACATACACACACACACACACACACACACGCACACACACACACACACACACACACAAAATGGTTAAATATTTTCCTTGCCTCATCCCATAGCAGAGACCACGGTTTCAAGAAATTTTATTTAGTATTAGGCAGCAACCTCCCCCCTCAAAATAATTTAGAAACTTCAAAGAGAATTACAGAACCACTTCATATGCTATGAAGTTGTACCATATGTCATGAATCAAACAACTGATTAAATAAATGGGGAATGTCATGAAAGTTCCATTAATGCTGATGTCATCTCTGCCTAGGAAAACTCATTCGATTAAGTCACTTCTGTAAAAACATTTCTATAATCTCCAATCCCCTGCAATTTTTAGTATACAAACATATAATCTTACGTGATTGGTGCCCAGACAGATGTGTTAGGCAAAGGGCCAGAGGATTCTAGGTAGAGCCTCATCAGAATTAATTTGTTCTCTACGGGGTTCCTGTCCTATTGTGGTGCATGGGCCCATGTCTTTCTAGGAACCATTCCCAAATAAGAGTCAAGACAGGCCAAGTCCTCACTCTGCAGTGTTTCAACTTCACACCAGTGCCCTCAGGCCCTCACAGAGGCTCCCTTGCTCGAAAAGCAAAAGGCTGAGCAGAACTGCTGCTAAAAGAATTGCCTACACTTGGGGACACATTCCTTTATTTGATCATGAAAATAAAACCAAGTAGCTCAAACAAAACACGTGGTCTCTTGCCAACTTTTCTTTCAATGACAAAAAAAGCAATTTTTTCCATAACATGAATAATAATAAAAAAAATGTATCTTAATGAGATTTACATAATATTGGAAAGAAAGATTATGAATAGGTCAGGAGATTTAGAGATTTCAACCACTTAAGCCCCAGGCTATGATTATCTCATTAGTCCTGTGCACTCAGAATAAATATAGAATAGGTTGGGTGTTACCAGTGAATACCACGTTTTGCCAAAAACTTGTAAAGAGCAAGCTTTGGATACAGAAGGGTATGTACCAAGTGTTACCTAAGTGGAATTCACACTTATGAAAGGCAGCATCTGGCAGAGCAAGTTCCCCATAATCAGAGCCATTCACGTATCTGCCACAGTGCCAGGCTCCCAAACAAACCACGTTGTCATCCCCACCTTGGGCCTACCTTTCTCAGAATACTTCATGTTCCTTCTATATCGCACTGAAACTACTGTCTTCCTCTTCCTCAGGTCTCCTCCCTGGAAGTGGATTTATTCTCATCCTCTTGGGAGGCACATGAGCAATGTGGAAGTTTAAACCTATTGCTTCAATTTGATCCTACGTTGGAAGAGTTCTCGTGGAGAGAGAGAGCTAGAAAGGTCACACAAGTTCTGCTTGAGAGAAACGCTCATTGTGCAAACAGCGTGAAAACAGAAGTAGCAACTGGTCAGAAGATCTCCATCAATAAGGAGTAACATTGAATGAGCCCCTATTATGTGTCGGGTACTATTCTCAGAGCTTTATCTGTATCAACTCATCTAATTCTTTCAACATTTCCATGACATAGATGCTCCTGGAATCCCCATTTACAGAGGAGGCAATAAAAGTACAGAGAGATGAAGTCAATCGTTCAAGATGAGAATGTTGGAGCCAGACAGTCCTGCTGAATAATCATAACAACAGTAATTGAACACTCAGTTGGTTCCATTAGTGTTAGTCATGTGTCCAGCATTGTGCTGTATGAGTTATATGTATTATTTTATTGCATACCAGCAACAACCCCTTGAAGAAGATACTGTTATGATGTCCATGCATGCATGTCCTATTTTCCATCCAAAGTTCAGAAGTATTAAACAATGGAGCCAGATCCAAACCACGATTAGAATGATTTGTTTTTTCTCCTCACTACTGTCTCTACAAAGTTACATAGAGCTAGTCCCTACTGAGAGTGGGTGAGATGTTTAAGAAGAATGAAATACCCCACCATTAGATGTGCTCAAGGAGGGGCCAGGCATTTACTTGAGTGGGGCAGCCTCTGAAAGTCATTTCTGCATTTCCATATATCTAGGGGTGTATGTTTAGATTCATTCAGATTGTTTCATGTCTTTCTAGGCTTCTTTTCCTACCCCATTTCTATTTACTCACCTTGAGGTTGCAAACTACCTTTTCTTTTCCATTTTTATTTTCTCACAATCTCTGGGTGCCAAAGTCAGTAATTCTTACTGCTGCTACTGCCATAGCTGATAAGTTTGGGACTATGAAAGGCCCTGAAAACCAAGTCTGAATTGTCTTCTTACAAAACAGATGTTTCCTTGCTCACTGTTTTCTGCTCAGAGCGAGGACCACATTGTTTAGACTTGTAATGGACTGGGCGCTCCTAAAACAGCAGAACCACCGTACCCATGCGTGACCTCAGGGATGTTTTTTTCTCTTCAGATCTGGATCTATCAGGTGATGGTAGGTTCTGGGATACTTGAAATGTTGTTCTCCATTGAAAGAAAGTCATTGGGTTCTGAATCTATTCCTGGGATGGACTCAGTTTCTCCAAGATGGAGGACATCAGAACAAGTATAATATTAATTATTACCTAATACTTATTACACATTTACTATGTGCCACTCTAATTGAACACTTCACATTTATTATCTTGTGTAATCCTCATGCACAAAAGAAAACTGAAATAGGTACTGAGATCCATCGTTAAGTTACAGGGAGGAAACTGAGACTTCAGAAAATGATATAACTAGTCCAGGGTCACACAGTTGTGAGAAGTGGAAATAGTATTTTAAAATTTTAAAACAACGACTGGACTACAGGAAGCCTATCCTCTTGACCACTATCCAACATGGCCTCCCACCATCCAACATGACTGAGTAACACAGCATCACAGAGTTGTGTTAACACCAGAGCATTTATGGTTGCTGCTCACTAGCACTTTTTTTTAATTCTTTTTTTTAATTGGGGAATATTGGGAACCAGTGTGTTTCTCAAGGGCCCATCAGTTCCAAGTTGTTGCCCTTCAATCTAGTTGTGGAGGGCGCAGCTCAGCTCCAAGTCCAGTCGCCATTTTCAATCTTTAGGTGCAGGGGCCACAGCCCATCATCCCATGTGGGAATTGAACCGGCAACCCTGTTGTTGAGAGCTCGCGCTCTAACCAACTGAGCTATCCGGCCGCCCCAACTAGCACTTTTATGAGGATCTTCTGTGTGGAGGTTAAGTTCTTGCCTGAGCTAAATTCCCGCTACATTGATTGCTAATTCAAAATGGCCTGACTCAACTAGACATTCACTGGGAAGACTCTTACTATACTTCCAAATACCATCTAATCCGTATACTGTGGATTTAAATTCACAGTATATGTCTTGAAGCTCATCTTCCATAGGCACTTCTTCTCTCCTTATATACTTATTTATTTATGTCTAGTGATCCTCACAATTATAGTTTGAAAAACTGGAGGCAGGATCTTATGTACTCGTATATACACCAAGGGGCTTGCTTTAGAACGCACTGATTTTTGTTGTTGTTGTTGTTGTTATTGTGTGGGGAGAGGGGATTCAATTTTATTTTATGTCATCGAAGCTAATCTTTTTAAGATACTTAGCTTCAGAAACATGGCAAAACATATACAGAGTGTGCCAAGAAACTGTATACACATTTTAAGAAAGGAAAAAACTATTAAAATTGTAATAATGTATACCAATAACAAAAGATGAATACAAGTCCCATTTAACTTCTGCAGTTACAAGAGGTATTCAAAGTGGTTACCATCAGAATCCAGACACTTCTGATTACGGTGAACTATTGCTTGAGCAACGCTGACCAAAGTGTCTACTTGTATACAGGTTTTTGGCACCCCCGGTGTATATATTTCTAATTTTGGCCACTTGCTTTGTATAAAATAGTTTTGGGATATATTTTGTGTCAATGACACCCTAAAAACATAGAAGTAAGGAAAAAATTTAATTATTATTTATAAAAATATGAGAACCAATTAGATGGAAGTTTAAATATATAAAACATTAAGACTATCAAGACAGATCGAGGCTAACTAAAGATATATGGAATTGAGACTCTAATAAATTGGCTTGAAATCATAATATTATGGAAGTTTTATCCTAAAACCTCCTTAGAAATGAGTTATCCCATTACCCTTACTTCCAGGTGAGAAAGAATAAGACCCACTGTGTGGGGGTAACTTGTTGGGATTGCATGCGTGGTCAGGACCAGAAGCCAGCCACATTTTGTAATACTTTCTCAGGCTTGTCACCTATTCTCACCACTTGCATTTTTTGCTTCCTAAATTATTTGGTTTTATCACTGACTTTCTTTCCTCACTCATTCACCAAATGATATTGTTTGCTAAAGAACACTCTGGCCCATTCGGCAAGAGATCCCCATTTGAGTTCACCCTCTGTTGCTAACTCACCATGGGCCAAACCATTTGCCCTGGCTGTGATGGCTCAGCTGCCTCCCTCTCTTCATTGATCCCAAAACAGTGGCAATGACTGCATCGCTGATGGATGCACTTTACAGCACAGTCTGCATCAACAGGGACAACCAACTTGCTCTGAATTTTATAATTTGGGAAGCCCTTGTATCTCAGCCAGTTACTTTTTTAAGCACCTGGAAGCTACAGGCAAGTGATGTAACATGTTCTCTTGATAACATGCCAGAGACAAGATTAAATATTGGTCTTTCTCATGGACATTCAGCCAGAAGTCAAACATTACTTTCCCCTTTTCTATGGTGAAGTAAAATATTTGTGTCAGATGCTTCCAGTGTATTTCATCACCCTAGTTTCTTCTTTTCATAGGAACTCTTCTGTCTGCTGATGTCAGAGTTTTGAGTAGCAAATACTAGCTAGACATTACCCTAAAAGTCTCACTTGCCCTCTTCACACACTAGGGGAGCAGAGGGGACTGCTTTGCATGTGCCAATGAGAAGGAGAATTTTTACACTCTCTGTAGACATTAGAAGTTTTCTCATACTGTCTCATGGAGTGTCCCTGTCACGGGAGATGGCACAGAGAGATGTGCCAGCTGGCAACCCACCTGCTGGCTGGTTCTCTGAAAAAGGTTCACTAGTTAAATCAAAGTTAATTGCCAAGCCAGGATCATCCTAAACCCACATCAGAAAAAGATTGAAACTCTGCCACTGAAAGGAGTTGGCAGGGAACATGGGGAGGTATTTACGGATGGAGATTCTGGCTGAGCAGATACATCTTTTGTTCAACAGCTGTATCTTACTGGATCATGTTATTGGTATATTGTGTCCACTCAAAAAACTTCCTATGTTGAAGTCCTAACCCCCACTACCACAGAAAGTGACCTTATTTGGAAACAGAGTTGTTGCAGATGTAATTAGTTCAGATAAAGTCATACTAGAGTAGGGTGGTCCCAATCCAATATGACTGGTGTCCTCATAAGAAGACACAGATACACAGGGAAAATGCCATGTGAACATGAAGGCAGAGATCAGGGTGATGTTTCTGCAAGCCACTGAAGGCCAAAGATTTCCAGGAACCACCAGAAGCTAGAAGAAAGGCATGGAAGAGATTTCTCCCTGAAGGAACCAACCCTGATCTTGGACTTCTTGATCAAGGACACCTTGATCTTGGACTTCTAGGCTCCAGACCTGAGAGACAATACATATCTGGTGTTTAAGTCTCCTAGTTTGTGGTACTTTTTTATGGCAGCCCTAGCAAAACTAGTATAGACCGTATTTCCAAAGTTTTAATAAACATAACATAAAGCTCTAGCAGTAAATATATTCCAGTAACAAGTTACTCGAATAGAAAGTTTGTATAATTCATCATAGTTAATATTTCTTCTTATTGAGTGATATATCGTCTATTTCCACCCAACAAATACCATCACTTGAATGTCTCAAAATAAACTAAAATAACAAACAAATAACAATAACAAAAAACCAAACTCATTCATAAAATTTAGGTCTTTTTGCACAATCCTTTCTAAAGCAGAGCACCGTTTCCAAAGTGTAGTTAAGATCAGCCAAGGTTTTTCCATGACTCAACTGGTACACTTGAGATGTACATTCTTTCCTTCTCCATAACAAATATTATTATATAGCTGCTGTGTACCAGACACTCTGATAGACATTAGAGACCCAATAGTGGAGAAAACAGTGGCCTATGTTCAGTGAGGAAGACAGATATCAAACAAATAATTACTCAAATGTACACAACTCCTAACTGTGACAAGTGCAATGAAGCAGTATCACAATATTTTGTAGGCAGTTACTTTTACTATAAACCTGTGGGAAGGCAGAGCTGGTCTTACTCTGTACTCCAAGTAAAGGCTGAAAAACTGACTTTTCTCCCATCAAAAGAAAACACCGAATATTACACTCCAGGAACCAAACCACTATCAAAAAAAATAATCATCTTAATAAAACACAGGCCCCCAAAGAAGGAGGGGATAGGAGCTTAAAGTGGTACAGAAGAGAAGCAAAGAGGAAAATGGGACATGGAGAGAGTTAAAGACAAAGGAAACTCAGGACAGGATGCTGACAGCAGCTATCCACCCCCCATTCAGGACTGAAGAATAAGAGAGTGAAGACATATGCCCAGTGCTGTAAGTGTGGAGTGGTGAATGGCATGTGGTCGGGCATGAGATTTTGTGCAGCTGAAAGGATCTTACCCAAAATAAAACCCTACCTTTGTTTGCAGCTCTGTCCTTTTAAACTGGAACATCACTGTTCAGAATGCTCCTTGCTCTGTGCAGTTGTGAGCACTTGAGCCTGCTGCCAAATGACGTAGCTGGTCACCAAAGAAGCTGTTGAATGCTGCTGAAGACAGGGAAGAAAATCCATTGAATTAGTCCTCAGCATTGCAAACGCAGCTGCCTCTCTCAATTACTTTGTCAAGTCCCATTATGATTGCTGCTCTGATCACATGCAAGGTTTTCCCACTAGTGGAGATAGAGCCAAGAACCTCAAAGTGCCGGCATGTACGCCTCAGGCCACTATGGACAGGTCTGCAGCTGCTGTGTCACTTGCCCTTAGTGGAATTGAACAAGATAAACTGCTTCCTTGGCATTTATACCACACTTAGCATGGGTTATATTTACACCTCTTGCCTGTTGGTGATGACCAACTTCATGATCTACTTTGAGATCTCTCAAACAACCTAGGCATGACTGAGTTGAAACTACTTTGGGAACAATAAATGAATCACTGTATGGAACTATGAACCCTCCTGTTTCCCAAAACAAGTATTCAGGGAACACCTCTACTGATAGCTAGAGGCAGGGGTGATGAGCAAATGATACTGCTGGGGTGAAGAACTCCATCATGGAACAGAAATAAGCTTGATCCCAGCACAGAATTCTACTATGACCCTTGATTTGTCCTTGTCTGTTTGAGCTTGCATAATTTAGAAGCATGGCTGTGATAGTTGGAGATGCCAAACCACCAACTAGTAGGTAACTAGGTACATCACTATAACCCCCATATGACTAATATGAGAGGAAAGCTACCTATTTTGAAAGCTGTTAAGTTACATGGTAAGACTTACACGTGTTTAGCACATTTAGCATCATATTTTAAAATGAGTGGAAGGGAAATGATCTCAAAAATAGGAAAAAGAGAATAGAAACATATTATCTGTGAACAAAAGTGGAATGTTCTGGAACGAGTGGGTATTGGTGGCTGGTTAGAGCTGTGGTTCTCAAAGTGTGGTCCTCAGACCAGCAGCATTTGCCACAACTGCGAACTATTTAGAAACACAAATTGTCAGGCCCTACCCCTGACCGACTGAATCAGAAACTATTGGTGGGGAGCTCAGTAATCCATAGTTTAACAAGCCTGCCAGTGATTCGGAAGCATACTCACACTTGAGAACCACTGGGTTAGGGCATGAAGACCAAAGCACAAGCAGAACAGAATAAACCATCTTCCGTAAACAGAATTATCAGGGCAGAATTTCAGGGTCTCCAGGGAAAGAAACTGTAACCCTTGAGACTGTAAATTATTGGAGGGTCTAACAGTCTAACCAATGATGATAAAGAGATAAAACAATTCATTAAAGCAGACTGTTAAATGGTTCTTCAACTGAATAAGTGACAGACACGATCCCTGTCCTTGTGACATTTGCAGAATTTCTACAAGTTCACTACAAACAGCGTTTTCACCCCCAAATTCTTAAGCAACTGAAATCAGCTTTTAGTCCAGGCAGCTGAAGTTTTTGTGGTCTGGCAAGTATTTGGCATGACTCTCTTCACCTGAATCTGAGCATTTTCCTTCTGAATCATTCACTGAGTGAGCAGAATTTGAAAAAGAATTAATAAATAAAACACATTCTTTGAGGTTGGAGAAATAGTCTCCCATGATAATAGAATGGCTAAGCAGGTACAAGCAAAGGACATATAGAAGAAACACAGAATACTTCTACATTGTGTAGTCTTCTTAGTTCCTGTATATACCGAGGGAAAACCCTAGCACAAGTCACTGGTCAAAGGGAATGTTGAAAGGATTGAAAATCCAGGGAAGAAAAAAATGCACTATAGTAAAAGTCTAGAGTTAATGTGGTTTATCTAACCTAAAGCTGAATGCCAGAGATATTTCTCCACCCTCCTCATCTCCCTAATGTTATAAGTAACACTTAACTCTGGGATATTAAGTAGAAAGAGTGTTCAAAATGATGGCACTTAGAAGACCTACTTTTGATCTTGTTCTTTCAGTGTTTATGTGAAAGAACACGTTCTTTGGTTTTGTTTTTTTTAAAAAACAAAACAAAACGAAACATTTACCATATTTACATTTTACCATATTTCAATATAATTGGTTTTCTTTTTGATTCTATACATTTTATTTTATGCATCAAAAAGCAATAATCTGAGAAGGGATTCATAGATTTCACCAGACTAAATAGGGGTACATTTCTTCCCAAGTCAGATTCAGTACTTGTACTTGAAAGACTTGGAAAAGCTGTGAATAACATTTTTTTGTAATTGTGCATCCTGTCCAATTAAATTTTGATGTTTAGCAATGTTAATTCTGTTGGCTACAAAAAATAAAATATTCTTTTAGGGCTGCAGTAGAAATTCTAAGTCTCTGAGTTAGCCATTTTCTTTCTGTAAGAGTTCCAGTGCAATCAGAAAATTCATACCACATCAGTTTCCTTATAGTCATCCTTACTGCCAGAGTGGTCAAGTTCAGTAGCTTAGTAGGCACTTGTTTAGTAGACACTTCATCACAGTCAATCATAGGTGATAATTTGATTAAATGAGATGATACTGAATGCCATGGATTACTTACTAGTACCTACTTTCATTCAGCATTGTGTTCAAGTCCACGAACATGACCAAATCAGTCCCAAATTTTCATTTGGAGTCTTTGTTTCCTGGGACCACTTGTGGAACCAAGTTTTGTATTGATGAGAATCCAAGCAGGAGAGCGAAATCATATCAATTGTTTGAACAGAGGATTTAATACAAAAATTTTTAGTTCTGTGTAAACCTGTTAATTAAAAGGTGAGAATAACACTATGACGGGGTTCAGCAAACTTTATGTAAAAATGGCCAGATACCATAGAACTTTCAGCTCTGCAGTCCTAGGGTCTCTATCACAACTACTCAACTCTTCTCTTACAGAACAAAAGCATCTATAGACAATACATATGAAAATTTGCCTACCACTGCATTAAGGTATTATGGAGGTATCTACTGCAGAAGGCAGCCTCATTCCTTGGTCTGGGAGAACAAAGGGAAGAGGTTGACATCTAGAGGACGACCCAGTGGAACTGAAACTCGGACTTCTCTGCAGAGGGTTCTAGCTGGTGCTGATGTCTCTGAGGTGGTGCCACAACCCAACTCTGCAATGTTGGAAAAGCTGCAAAATGAATTCAGCTGTTGTTGTGGGAAAACACTGCTGATGCAGCGATGGAAAAGTATAGCACAGCAAGAGGAAATAGGCAGGAAACAAACAGGAAGGAGAAAATCTCTTCTTCCTCCTCCAGCCTTGTCATTTTTGACTAGAGCCCTCCATTGGCGTAGCCTAGCGGGAAGTCAGGTGGCCATGCTGCAATGTGGTTTGCAAAGTCTTAGCCTCAGCATCGCAAATTGGATTTCAGAATAGTAGGCTTGAAGCTAAGGAACAATAGCTTTATAACTGGCACAAAAGTTTGCTCATAAGTTTCACCAGCCTACTAAAGATTATACCGTGCGTAAAAACAAATTAAGAATGAATTGGCTCTAGTTTTTGATAAACTCTGATTACTGAATAAGTCCATGAAGTAGTCTGTATAAACTGCTTACTTCAGTAAGCATTCCTTTTTACACTATGTTCTAAGAGTATTGAGAAATATTGTGTCCCTTGTTATCAGTTTGGAAGAAGATAGACAATTATAATCAGTAACGACAATGACCCCACTCAGGTCACTTTTGAAAAAGAAAGGGCCACCAAAGTTGAGGTAGAGTCTTCTGTTATTATTATTACCACTTCTGGGCACACACAGATGGTTCCATAATCTCTTCAAAACCCACTGGGAAATTAAAAAGAATACTAGATCAATTTAGCATTTTTAATAAAATAGTAATGTTTTTTAATGGAATCCTTCATTGCTGTGTATGGCAGAAATGGACTGGAGACAGAAGAGATAATAATTAGTGAGCTATTTTATTTTTGGAAAGTAGCCCTTGGTCAAAAGGACTACACATTCTTTGCCCTTGGATAACCTCCACTATTAATAAGAACAGACATTCTGAGGCATAAAAGAAAATAAAGCACACGCCAGGTTGACATGCCATAATTGGAGGGCCCATCAAATATTCCAGGTTCCATTTTCCCTAGAATGTTTGTACCAAACAACACAATGGACCATATAATATTTAGAATTTACCCCTTCCTCCCATTCAAAGTCTGAAGAAAGAAGGAACAAAAGCTTTTGCAAAATTATATTATCTTTTTTGGAAACTGTCTCTGACTCATGCCATTCAATTTTGATCATTTTCCTATACTTTGCATACTTGCAACATTGTATCTTATTCAATATGGCTTCTTCAGTCAAGGAGCATGTGCTATGAGTTAACTGCTTGGTGCCCAGCACTGCCTGACGTACTATGGGAATCTCAGAATGGCTTCCATTATCAAAATGTTTCCTCTATGGCTAGAAAGCAGAATGGAAATATAAGAAACCATTGTATTCAACAGAATGTGAAATGAGGTAATTTCTTTTGCAGCATCCCAGTTAATAGACTTATATCTTGGCAAAGAGAAAAGAAAATAAAGAAATATTTGTGAGCTGCAGTAGTTAGCCTAAGGTTTTTTGTTAAAAATAGGATTTTGACTGGGCTTTGAAGGTTGAGTGGAATCTAAACAGAGGGAAGTGGGCTGAGAAAACAGCTAAGCAAAATCACAGAAGCAAAAATAAAAACTCTGACTTAGGCAAGAGCTAAAGATTTGAGAAAAGAACTGTGTGAAATAAGCTTTATAGATGTTCATGGAAGCATTTGAAAAATGATTAGTAAAGTACGAACTTGAAGCGGGAACTTCAAGAAGGCAGGATCAGACATGCTAAAAGTGGGGTTTTGAAAAGACTGATCATCAGTATAAAAAAATGGTTAAGCAAAAGGAGGGAAGGCCAAGCAAGGGTCTGGTATAATGGCTCAGGCATAGATAGGTAATAATCCTACTGGAGTAGTAGCCATGAGAAGAATGAGGAAGGCTCTCAGAATCCAGAAATTGAAGATAAAGGGAAGATACGCACCAGTAACTGATAACTTTACTAGTGTCTTTCTCAGCACCCTACGTCCCCTTCTAGTCCGTCAACCATTAGCAAGTCCCTTCCAAGCCTTCTCTGTGGACTGCTCCAGGACACAAAGGCTGCACCACGCCCCTGGGAGAGGATGCTGAACTCTTGAGTGTCATGCTCATCATACTGATCCACAGCTTTGAGTCCTTATTTTCTTTGCGTTCCCATACAGTATTTATACCAACCTATCGTCTCCTAAAATTTTCTTTTCTTTCCCCTTAACCGGGGAAACACATCTTTTTCCTGTTTTATAACTTGATACGGAATCAAGAGGCACTGGAGATCATAGCTGACCGGTGTCCCACGCTTTCTTCTCAAGCCCCCATCTCACCCAGAATATCCGGCTCTTTGCACAACAGGATCCATTCTTGTTTTACCTGGCTTCTCCAGCCACTACCCCCATAGGTCCTCTAAAGCTTTTCTTCATATTATAGGTACTCCGTGTTTTGGTTTGGTCTTGGTCTTAAGCAGTTCAGATCCATAAAAGCTGCACAATACATTTTTATACCGCATCATTATGAGCTTGTGTTATTCTATTTTCATCTCACTACTTGAAATCTAAAATCTAAAATTTCCAGGCACAAGGACCTTGTGCTGCCCAGGTCTGCACAGCACTGCCATTTTGCACCTCAATAAATATTAATAAAGGAACTAAACTTTGGCGTGTTTACATTCCTTGCTAAGAAGCTGGGGATACAGATGTAGATGTCTTGATAAGAAACCCTAGAATTTCTAAACTTTAAAAGACATGGATTTTCCTAACAGGTGACTAAAATTTCATAAAAGCATCTTTCCCTTTTAATGTATGAGATAAATTATACGTAGACATGAAACTCCAGGCATTGAAATGTTACATTTCAGGAAAGGCTCTTACAGTACTCCTTGGAAAACAACTCTGAAGTAAAACAGAGCCCAGTATGAGGACTATTTCTCTCTCTCTCTCTTTAAACAAAGTGTCATTTGTTCCTTAGCACAGTGCCCCCCAAACTAATTTACAGTAAACCCGAACAGCATAAAAGCTCAGACTGTTCACAGTTAATAACCATTATCTTTTCCTGTGTGATTCACTAGGCACAGATTGTCATGAATTTCCTTTGGCCCCTTTCCCATTCTTTCAAATGGCTCCTCCCCTCCCATTGTTTAATTCAGCTTGCTCCTCACAGTCTCCTCCCTGCAAACCGTCTACTAAACACACCCAATTTCTCAGTTAATTTGTGTGTATTAGTTGCAAGCTTTTATTGTTATTACCTGTGAGATTGTTTAGACAAGCCAAAGATACTCATTCAATCCAGCTATTAACTTAAAAGAAACTAAACTTTCTACCAACTCTATTTACTCACCAAACCCTGAACTATTTAAACACTGGATTCTTAAGAACCAAGTCGCTGATACTTCCTGCTCTGCCTTGCATAGAAAGGAAAAAAGAAAAGAAGACAAAGACTTGCAATATCTTTCATAATTAGACACCATAGAAGTAATGAGTATAAAATACAGTTGGCTAAAGAAAAGTATTTTAAAAAATAATAGTAATGTTATCAAAAGGTGTGGGTATATAGTATTTTATATTATAAAAGCCTGTAAAAGGAAAACCACTGAAATATCTTAGAGATGATGGGGAAGTTTAAGAATAAGCAATTTGTTGCAGAGATATCCAGTTATTTAAGTGTCTTCCCTAAGCACCTTCAGATGAATGGTCCTGCTGTGGGTACGATGGAGGATGCTCAGAAGTAAAACCTGGGCTCTGTTCTAAAATCAGCTGACGACTCCATTGGAGAGAAAAACACAAGTACAATATACATTACACTGAATTAGAAAAATCTATCGCAGGTCCATGCCTTTTGACCCAGATATGCTACCTCTCAGATTTTAGTCTAATATAAACAACCATGGATATAACCACATGGGCTTATGGAATAATTTTCAGAATAACTAACCTCAGACCAATGGACAAGATAATTAATTTTAAAATGTGGCCACATATAGTAGAATGATGTGCAGCCATTACAGTGACGTACAAGACCATTTAATGATATGGAGAAATGTGTGTGGTATATTGAGTGAAAAAATCAGGCTAAAAATTAACAAACTTAGTATGATCGCCTTGGTGTTGAAAATATACACAAGAGATCACCTACATGAAGCCGATAGCAAACATCATATTTAATATCAGAAACTAGACGAAGATGTCCACTCGTGCCACTTCTATGCAACATGTTAGCTGGGGCAATTAGTCAAGAAATTTAAATAAAAGGCTCCAGATTGGAAAGGAAGAAGTAAAACTATCTCTAATTGTGAAACATGATGTTGTACCTAGAAAATCCTCTAGAAATTCACCAAAGAACTATTAGAGCTAATCAATGAGTTCAATAAGGTTGCAAGATATATCAAAATATAAAATATGAATTGTATTTCTATATAGTAGCAGTGATCAAATAAAAAAAGAAATCAAGAAAATAATTCCACTTAAAATAGCATCAAAAAGAGTAAAATACCTAGGAATAAATTTAAGAAGTTGCAAAACTTATACTTGGAAAATTACAAAGTAGTTTGAAAGAAATTAAATACTTAAATCAATGGAAAAAACATTTGTATTCATGGTTCTGAATATTTAACATTGTTACAATGGCAATATTCCCTGAATTGATCTATAAATTCAGTGCAGTCCCTATCAATATACCAGCTGACTTCTTTGCAAAAATGAATAAGCTGCCCCTAAAATTTATAAGGAAATGCATGCAAGAGAGTCAGAGTAGCGAAAATAAACTTGAAAAAGAAAAACAAAATTGGAGGACTCACATTTTCCAATTTCAAAACCTACTATAGAGTTACAATAATCAAGACAGTATGGTACTGGTAGAAGCATAGACCTAGAGACAAATGAAATAAAATTAAGAATCCTGAAATAAGTCCTTCTGTTCACGGTCAATTGATTCTCAACAGAATGTCAAGGGTTGGATCCTTACCTTGCACCATATACAAAAATAAACTCAAAATAGATCAAAGATCTACATGTAAAAGTCTAAACTATAAAATTCTTAGAAGACAACGTAGGTGTACATCTTCATGAATTTAGTCTAGGCAATGGTTTCAGGGATATGATACCAACAGCAAAAGCAACAACAAAATAGATAAATTGGATAGCTGCCATTATTTTTGTTGTCTGTTTATTCTATTTCCTTGTTTCTGTTTTCTTTTTCTGGTTTTCTTGTGATTTTTTGTAAATTTTTAAAATTCAATTTTAGTTCATCAATAGCGTTTTTTTAGTTTCCCTCATTGTTTAGCTTTTTTAGTAGTTGCTCTAGGTATTACATTACTTAGACATAACTTATCACAGTCATTCTACCAGTTTCAGTGACATATAGAAACCTTTCCTGCTTTATGTCCCTTTATCCTCCCCCCACTTATAACTGTAATCAATATTTTCTCTACATATATTCAGAGCCATATCAAAGAGTGTTATAATTTTGTTTTAGCCATCGAACACAATTTTTGTTCAGGTAACTTCCTTTAGTTAGTCATTTAAGATAAGCTAGATCTGCTGGCAAAAAATTCTCTTAGATTTCCTTCATTTTAAAATCTCTTGATTTCCCTCTTTGTTCTTGAAATATATTTTTCTAAGTCTGCAATTTTCGGTTGACAATTCAGGTTCCTAGGCCCTGACAGTAGCATGAGGAAAGGCAACAATGGTAACCAGAATGAAGCCCTGAAACACCGACTTGACCAAATATTCTTTGCATAACACTTGTAAATAGGGAGGGAGTCCCAATAATAAGCCAGAGTGAACGTACCTTTATCTCTGAGGTACTGACGATTGGCGTCCAATTTAATTTTGATTTAAAAGAAATAAAGTAATATTACATGCCTTACACACTTAGTTTTGTAAGATACAATTTAAGCCTAATTGTTTTATTTTTATTTTTTATAGCTTTTTTTTTTATTTTTATTTTTACCTAATTCTGGCAGAGGAACGGGAACTCTTGATGCCAGAACAATTATACTTACCCTTTCCTCTTTTTTATAATGTTTTCTAATGTGTTCATTTAATTTTTAGATCACTGTAGCCTTTTATGATAACTGTATGCTTTTGGTTTTGGTTTTGGTTTTGGTTTTAAACATCTGAGATAAGTCAGTTTTTCTTACAAAGCTAGTATTACACACTGTGGAACTGCTTCAGCCATTGTGTACAAAAGAAATTTATCAAAGGGAACGTGGGTTTCAAATGTGATGTTTCCCTCACCTCGCACTGGAATGTCATCTGTGACTTTAAACGTAAAACTTTCTCTTTTTATACTCTTTATTCCTTCTGCGGCTGGGAAATGCAGACATTTCCTAGACAATGAGAATCTATTTTTGCAGTTTTACAGACATAGTAGACCTTATTGGTTCGACCTGAGATTTGGGGTGTACCACGTCCTCTTCCTAAGGTTGCATTTTCTATTGTTTTTTGCTGGGTCCTCCTGAGGCTTCCATTCTACTCTTCTGCTTAAATATTGTTAAGCTGTTTTGTTCCAATTATTTTCTCAATTATTAATTTTAAAATGTGGGCACCCAAAAGAGGCAATAGTTGTAAACATACTCTTGACTATCAGATATTTATCTCAAGTCTAATCTGTCTCTGTCTCTCCAATATCAGGCCTGTATAACCTCTCCTATTACATATGAGTCTCTCTCCAAGGATGTAGCAAATGTATTTCAAACTCAATATATACAACACTGAACTCCAACTTTCCCATTAAAATCAGCATCTCCTGCTGTGGTCCCAGCTCAGGAAACGGCACCATTGTTTATCTAGCCAGGGCCCAAGCTACTTTTTACCTCTCCTAAACGAAACTGTCACCAAGACTTAAAAAAACTTAAATATCAAACAAAATTCTTCCCCCTTTCCTTCTTTAGCGTCCAATCATTTCTCATCTAAATATTACTACGGTTACTGCTGCTACTTCTCTCTCTCCTTGTGCTACTGTTGCTACCACTACTATTAAAACAATAATGATAGCCAACATTTGTTGAATACTTTCTATGAGTCAGAAACTGTTCTAAGTGTGTAACATGATTTTATTAATTGCATCCTCACACAACCTTAAAGTGTGAATTCTACTTTTATCCCCATTGTACAGATAAGGAAATTGAGAGAACCAAGAAAATTACATATACTGACTGTGGGGACAGAGCCCCAGAAAGCAGTTTCCAGGCTCTCAGCCTCACATAGAAAGGTGCTGGCTCAGGTAGTAAATGGCCATCAACTGTGATTGGATGGCCATCAGCTGTGGCTAGTTGGCCGTCAGCTGTAACCAGTGAGCCATTGGCCACTAATATAACTGCTGTGGCTACGCTAGCAGAAAATGGGGGCTAGCAAGAAGATGGTGGCTGAGCTAGCAAGCACGGATTGCAGTTAGCACGGCGGATTGCAGCTAGCGAGAGGAGTCGGTCTGTTGGCAGAAAAGTGGACAGCAGGTCACATGTCGTGTGAATCCAGCCTCCAGTGAGACTATAGTGGTATGACTCCCCTACCCATGGCTCCGTGGGTGTTCCTTTATGGCCTCACCATATCCTGCGTACTTATGTGGGGAGCGGGAGCAGAGATCCCTCCGGAAGCTCTGCGTGACACTGACCCAAAGCATTACAGGTAGTAAAAGATCAGGGATTCAAACTCAGGAAACCCAGCTCCAGAGCCAGGACAGTTAACCACTACTCCGTTGCCTCCAAACTCACTTTACTCCTAGTCTCCTCTAATCCCCCCTTCAGTCACAGCGATGATTTTTAAAATGGAAATGTGATCACGCCCCTTACCCATTTAAAATCCCTAGAGTCTGAAGATAGCATTCAGTGGTTTCCTGGGTCACTGAAAAGTGTTCATCCCTGCACCACTCAGGCTCACATCCCAGGCAAATATGCTCCCGGTCACATTAGCCATTTAAGGGATCCTTTGCAGATCTCTCTGACTTCCTTGCTCCCCCCATTTTGTTCTGCTGGCAGAAGTCGATTGTTCGTCCAAGAAGGAAGGAGGGAGGTGGTTATCTCTCTGCAATCTCCAGGGCAGATGGTTTCCATCAGCCAGTCTCCAACAAAAGGTGAGAGGGACAAAACCTTAGCTTAGCATTTGCAGCCGCTGAGGCAAGGGAGCAGTAGGCAGGGACTGGAGACACGGCAACAACAACATCCTCCATAGCCTCTTTCACATGTATTGCTCTGTCTTGCAGTTTTCTATTTGCTGCCTTCAAGGCTACACAAGCAATTACCTAAGGACAAAGATTGTAGCTTTTACTCTGGATCTCATTTGCAAGTACACTATATGGTGAACTGATAAATAAATGAATGATGAATGAATGAATGAGTGAAAGAATGACATACAATTTGTCAAGGAAATCCCACCATAGGTGGGGAGATACACAGACAAATACAAAATAAAGTGAGACTGCAATAGAAATACAAAGGAGTGAGTCATTCAGTCTTGGGTTTCAAGAAAACAGAAGTCCCTTGAGAGCAGACTTTCTATCAGCCTTACTTCCTAGGGTGCGCCCTGAACCTCACAGGAGGCCTAGCCTTTATGTGGCAGTCAATAAATACTTGTAACTAAATAAAAGAATTTCTGTGAACTGAATTCCTGAAATCAAGAGTTGATTAAAATTAGTTGCAAATAATTTCTACTAGCTTATACACATCAGAAGTCAGCAACTTCGAAAACAGTTCGCAGAGTCAAGTCCCAGCACAAACATCACCTGAGAACGTTTTAAAAATGCAAATTCTGGAGCCCAATTCCAGACCTAGAGAGTCAGAAACTGTGGCGGTGGTGCCCATTTATTAGCAAATACTCCAGGTGATTTTTAAAGTCTAAGAGCAAGTGTCCTAATGCAAACTCGGCTGCACATTAGAATCAGCAGGGTGTGTGTGAGTGTGTGAGTGTGTGTGTGTGTGTGTGTGTGTGTGTGTGTGTGTGATGGACTGAATGTTTGTGTCCCCCAAAAATTCATATATTGAAGCCCAAAGCCCCAGTTGATGGTATTTGGAGGTGGGGTCACTGGAGATAATTCAGTTTAGATGAATTCATGGGGGTGGAGCCCATTCTCATGATGGGTATTAGTATCTTTATAAGAAGAGGAAGAAAGATACCTGTGACGATTTTTATAACTGGCGATTTGTACGTCTTAATCCCTTTCACCCATCCCCCTAACCCTCAAGGGAATATAGTCAATAATATTGTAATAACTATGTATGATATCAGATGGGTATTAGACTTACCAGGGTGATCATTTTGTAAGGTATATAAATGTCTAATCATTATGTTGTACACCTGAAACTAGTATAATACTGTATGTCAACTGTAATTGAAAAAAAAATATTTAATGAGTAAGAGAAGAGCAAGAAATAACTCTCTGCCATGGAGAACACAGAGAGAAAGTGGCCTGTCCGAAAACGAGGAAGATGGTTCTCACCAGAACCTGACCCTCTGGCATCCTTATCTTTGACTTCCAGCCTCAAGAACTATGAAAAGTAAATGTCTATTGTTTAAGCCACCCAGTCTATGGAGTTTTGTTATAGCAGCCCGAGCAGACTAACACAGTGTGTGTGTGTGTGTGTGTGTGTGTGTGTGTGTGTGTGTGTGCCTACATACAGAGGTATGTACATACATATATACACATATATCAGTCCTTGGTCTACCCTCAGGGAGCCTGATTTAATTTGCACTGCACAAACACCCGTGTTTCCTGGTACTCAGAATGCTTGGGTCTAAAGTCTTAGAAATTCTAGGTTTTCTCAGCCTAAGGAGCAGGGCTGTGTTCTGAAGCTCCCAGAATTTTTACTTTCTCCCAGAGCAGTACATCATTCTTCTTCTCTCCCCCTCAATCTTCACCTCCTTAGTTTTGGAGGCAGTGTGTGCTCGCATTAGAAGAATGTAGACTTTGAAGCCAGGGACACTGATCTCGTTTACATCCCCGCTCTACCACTTAACAGCTTTGTGAATTTGAATAAGTCACTTCACCCTTCTTAGCTTCAGTTTCTCTTCCAAAAATAATAATTAAAAAAAAAATACCAGGCTGCAGTCAGAGAGAAAATAAAACATTCTACTAATACCTACTGGAAAACAAAAGAAAGACCTCTTTCTATCAATCTGTTGTAGAACCCACTCCTGTAGATGTCTAGGAAGAGAAATAATATATCATTAATTGTCATGAATAGCCAAGGTAACAGGACAGCTCAGTAAGAAAATGAAAAGTCTCCGGAAAATGAACTTAAAGACATGGAAATATGTGACTTAAATGACAGAGAATTCAAGATTGTAGTTCTTAAAAACTCAACGAGATGCAAGAAAACACAGACAGGCAGTTTAATGAACTCAGAAACACAATCAAAGAATACAATGAACATTTTACCAAAGAGATTGAAATTTTAAAAAAGAACCAAATAGAATTTCTGGAGATTAAGAACTCAATAAAAGAAATGAAGAATGAAATAGCCAGCTTAGGTAGTAGAGTTGACAATATGGAGGAAAGAATCAGTGACATTGAAGATAAAAAACTGGAAATGACACGGATGGAAGAAGAAAGAGACTTGAGACTTAAACAAAATAACTCTACAATAACTTTCTGATTCCATCAGAAAGAGCAATATAAGAATAATGGGCATACCAGAACGAGAAGAAAGAGAGAGGGGAACAGAGAGTATATTCAAACAAATTGTAGATGATAACTTCCCAAACTTGTGGACAGAACTGGATCCTCGAATCCAAGAAGCAAATAGCACACCTAATTACCTCAACCCAAACAGGCCTTCTCCAAGGCACATTGTATTGAAGCTGTCTAAAGTCAATGACAAAGAAAGAATCCTCAAGGCAGCCAGGGAAAAGAAGATGGTAACCTACAAAGGAAAGCCCATTAGATTATCATCATATTTTTCAGCAGAAACTCTACAAGCCAGGAGGGAGTGGAATCAAATATTCAAACTACTGAAAGAGAGAAAGTATGAGCGAAGAATAATATATCCAGCAAAGATATCCTTTAGATATGAAGGAGGAATAAAGATTTTTCCAGACATACAGAAACTGAGGGAATTTTCTAGCACATGACCTGCACTACAAGAAATACTGAAGGAGGCTATTTGACCAGCATAAATACGGATAATTTGTGGCAACCAAAACATAAAAGTGGGGAGAGTAAAGGCCTGAACCAGAATATGGGAATGGAGAAAGTAAGCATGCTGAAGAAAATGGAATACTCTAAATATGAAACTTTCTTTTATATAAACTTAATGGTAACCACTCAAAAAAAAATCCAGAACTGAAATGTATAACATAATAAAAGAAGAAACAGAGGGAAAAACCATAGAATACCACCACACAGAAATAGACAACAACAAAAAGGCAAAGAAACAATGGAGACACAGTCTTACCAGAAAACCAAAGATAAAATGACAGGAAATCCTCACATATTAATAATCACCCTAAATGTAATAGACTGAACTAAATGGACTGAACTCACCAATAAAAGGGCACAGAGTAGCAGATTGGATCAAAAAACTAAACCCAAGAGACACATCTCAGCTACAAGGGCAAATATAGACTCAAAGTGAAAGGGTAGAAATGAACAATCCAAGCAAATGGTATCCAGAGAAAATCAGGTGTAGTCATACTGATATCAGATGAACCAGACTTCAGAATAAAAAGGTAACAAGAGACAAAGATGGAGATTTCATAATGATAAAGAAGACTATACAAGAAGACATAACAGTTATCAATATTTATGCCCCCAATCAGGGAGCACTGAAATATACCAAGCAACTACTAACAGAACTAAAGGGAGAAATTGACTAAAATACATTTATACTAGGGGACCTAAATACATCATTGACAGCTATGGATAGATCATCCGAACAGAAAATAAATAAATAGCAGCCCTAAATGGCACAGTAGATGAAATGGACATAATTGACATTTATAGAGCATTTCATCCTAGAACATCAGACTATATTTTTTTTCTAGTGTACATGAAACATTCTCAAGGATAGACCATATTAAAAAAAAAAACACCTGTCTGAACAAGTCAAAATTAAATTATGCTAATGTATATAAAAATCTAGTATAGCATATAAACCTAAGCAAATGCCATTATCATTTAAAATAAATAAGTCTTCCTCTCAAAAATAATATTATAGATTTAAAGATTTCCACAACCCTTCAAAGATCATATTATAAATTTAAAGGTTTCTACAAACTTCATAATTTTAACAAAATAAAATGAGGTGCATTTTTGTCATTTCTGATTTGTGCATAGAGAAGCAATAAAACACAGAGCATTTCTTTCTTTTAGAGAGTATGTTTTCTTTGATGACACAACACACAGAATATCTGTATATTCACTAATAAAAACTATTAACCTTGTCACACCAATTGTTAAAATATCAAGTGAAAACAAAACTTAAAATGATATTTTTAATAAGGGTTTTAATAAAGAGTCTGAGACATGTTCCAGAAATAAAAAAAAATATATATGTATGCTTGAAGACAGTCTTACTTCCTTGGTGAATGAACAGGTGAAATTACACTTTATGGGTATATTCCTCTGAGTTAAGGGAAATTTTGAAAGTTGAATTCTCTTTCATTGTTGTCGTCTCACTTTGTTTCCTCAGAAAGTGACAAGAGGCATTGGGACTACCTTTCGAGTGAAAGGGTAAATTACTCTTACTGTCATGAAAGACAATAAAGTTTGCTTTTGCAAACTTAATAATCAGCTTTTTAAGGTACAATTTACCTACAATAACACTCACCAGCTCTAAATGAGCAATTTGATGAGATTAACCAATCATGTACACAGTTGTATAAATACCACACAATCGTGATACAGAATATTGCCATCACATCAAAAAGTTCTTTCCGCTTCTACAGTTAACCCTCTCCCCTGATCTCCACAACCTGCTGGTCTGCTCGCTATCACTGTAGTTTTGACTTTTCTAGAATTTCACATGAATGCTACCATACAGTCTTTTGTATTTGGATTCTTTTGTTTAGCATAACATTTTTTATGGCATTTGAGGTTTCCAGTTCTTGGTTATTATGCACAAGGTTTCTATGAATATTTCTATACAATTTATTGTGTGGACAATAATATGTTTTCATTTCTTTGGATTCTCAAGAGTGGGATTGCTGGGTTATATGATGGGTGTATATCTAACTTCATTAACAACTGCAAAACTGATTGCCAAAGTGGTTGTACCATTTCTATTCCCTCAAGCAATGTGTGAACTTTTCAGTTATTCCACATCCTCACCAACACTTGGTATTGTCAGTACTTTTTATTTTAGATACTATATTTACTTACTATATTTTACCTGTATAGTATCTATTTATGGCTTTATTTTATATTCCTCTCATAAATAATATTTCTATGAGACATATTTCATATTAAAGAACATAATTTTTTACTATTTTAATATCAATATTTATATTATACATTTAATATATTCAATTAATTTAATATATGCAATTAATGATGAATTAATTTAATATTAATATATTTAATATTTTTAGCAAATACTACAGTTTACACTTGTTACAGTTTAAAGCATATATCTTTCATATATTTTATAAATTCATGTCTAAATATTTCATGCTTTTATTGCTATTATACTTTCACATATGAACTTCCAATTATTTATTGCTCATATATAGAAATACAATTAATTTTTCTGCATTGACCAGGCATCCTGCAACTTTCATATTAGTCAGCAATATTGCAGGATTTCCCTTACGATTTTCAAGATAAACACATGTGTCTGAAAACAAAGCCACTTTACTTCTTCCTTCCCACGAGCCACACTTAAATCTCAAGTGAAGAGTTAGCAAATATAAAGCTATTTAGCAACTCTTCACCATTACAGCTCTTGAAAAGTTCAACCACATTTTGCACATTTTTTTTTCAGAATAATATATTTCTCACCCTAAAGTGCTCCAAATAAATACACAGTAAAAGGTGATATTTTGACATTATACATTCACTAATTCCCTTGATACAACAGTTTCTAGTCAAGAAATATCATAAGGTGGCAAATATAAATTGGGTGTTCATATGGATTAACCCAAAATGCTTTGCCTGCATACATATGCATATACACAAACGTTTGCTTCTAGATATGCACAGAGTAAGAGGGACAGAAAGGTAATATCTTCTTCCACTCTTTTGTCTCTATTGGACATGTGCTATTTTCACACATTTCTAAGAACTTATTCTTCATTTTGCCTTAACAGTGATGTTCTAAGCTGTAACTCTTTAAAGTGTAGCTTGACTGCAAGTAACAAGCCCCAAAATGTCACCAATTGTTTGCTGTAGGATTTCTGTTTGCTTCCGACCTGTTCTTATTCCCATGAGCATCCCCAGCAATGCTTTTGACCTTGGTAGCTGCCATCCTTTTCAGCTGCTGAATCCAGTTTTTAGCTTTTCCAATACTCATAAAACCATCCTCATCACCCACCACCACTACCACCAACAAGAGAGAGAGAGAGAGAGAGAGAGAGAGACAGACAGACAGACAGACAGACAGACAGACAGACAGACAGACCCAGCTAATCAGGGCCACTTCATCAGAAGTCTGACTTTCAGCACCATGGTCTTTTCCCCACCTTCTAGGTTTTAAAATTTCCAACCTCTATTCCTTGCCCCCTGCCCTCAACCCTAAGGGTGGCAGCTGCTTCCTGCAACCGCTACCTCTGTGACACTTCAGTGATCTCTTTCCCGCTCTCTCTTTTTTCTGTTACATAAATAACTTTAGACATAGTTAATAATTCATTAAACTAAATAATTTGCGTTTAAAAAACCTGATATGCTTTGGTGTTGATGAACCCTAACTGATAAAGATGTTGGCACTAGGAACAGTCCCGTGAAAGAGACTATTAACATAGCACGCTATGGTTAATTTGGTCATTTTGCCGGCTGGCATGAGTGTTGAGCTGCTTGTGAATGGGAAATGGATTGTTAGTGAACCACGACATGCACTGGCATGTGATTCATCAAAGCATCACTTGTGATTGATTGTGGTGAAATGCCGACTAAAGCAGGTCCTTGGAAAACCAAGTGGCTACTGTCCTTCAGCACTGCGGCAATGAAGACGACGACGACTGCAGTGTGGATGCATCCTCTGAGTGGCCTGGAACACATGCAGAGAGGGAACAGGGGATGCTGTGAAGTATTCTAAGGGTATTAGACCAAGGAGGAGGAACCAGAAATCTGCAAAGGACTAGACTTATTGCTGTTGATGCATTGAGGAGTGTGTCTGAATTGAACGTGTTAATTGTAAGTGGTTCTAATAGTTTATTTTGATTGAGTGACACTTGACTCTAATATCCTGCATTTAATGAGACTGAGATGCCAGGATGTCCCTGGCAAACATAGAATAACAGATCCAAAAGGCTTGGGGAAATAAAGAGTGGTAGAGCAGATTTATCAGAGGCGACCTACAGTCTCACACCACCACCCTTAATCCACGTGACATTCACTGGGAGAGCTCAAAGGACATTCTGTTCACGTTGGTGTGGGGAGAACCAAAATCTTGGAAAAGCTCTCTGGTTGCTGTCCTTTGTAGGGACCAAAGTGGGAGATGCTGCCACTGAGCTGTGCTCCCCGATCTTCAGTGGGAACCTGCGATTGCAGAGGCCAAGTGTCAGTGCTTAAGTGACAAAGACGTTATGGAAGCATTTACCATAATGGCCAGAAGGAATAAAGTGGTAAGCCATGGGTTTTGATATCTTTGGCACTGGCAAATGGATTAGTGTCTCTAGAAATGAAATGCACAGATAACTTACTAAAATGTTACTTGACCTATAAAATAAGAACAATTCCAAGTCTGATAGAAACCAGGCATGAGTTGACACAATGCAGTATCATAGCCTCTCATCCAGTTTCTATACATAAGCCTAGAATCCCTTGATTAAAGGGGAGAGGCTAGGTTCATTTGAAGGTAGAGCCTGCTAAGTTGCCATATATATATATATATATAAAATATGAGAGAAAGAACTAACAAAAGAAATCAGAGGCAGTAGCTAGAAACACAGTAGGAGTACCAGGTGAGTGTGGTGTACTGGAAGCCACAGGAAGAAAAAAGAATAAGCAACTGTGTCAAATGCTACTGATCAGTCAAATAGAAAAAGGACAACTAGATTTTAGCAACACTGATGAGAAAAGGAGTTTCAGAGCAGGGGTACAGAAGCCCGATTAGTGTGGGTTCAATGAATAAACTGAGAGGATACATTCATTGGAAACAGCAAGTGCAGACAACTTTTAAGAAGATTTCGCTATAGAGGGAAAGAGAGAAATAGGGCAGCAGCTGGAAGAAGTAGTGAGGTCAAGAGAATGTTGTTTGTTGTAAGATGAAGAAATAAGAGCATATTTATGCTGATAGAAATGTTCCAATAACAAGACAGAAATATGACGATGCAGGGAGAGAAAGAATTGTCAGACCAATGCCTTTGAGTAGGACAAAGGAATGAAATGTAATGTACAAATGAAGGGGTTAGATTTAGCTTTGAGCACAGATAGTTTATCCACAATCAAAGAAAGTAAAAAACTATTAGTACAGATTTAGGATACAAATAATCTTCAAATAAAATAGTTGGTTCTTATAAAATTAAAAAATTATAAAGTTAATTGTGTTAATTCATATACACATGTAAGTCTTTAACATAAGTTACAAGTTCTTATAAACTTATGAAATTGACAAAACACTGGCAAGGTTTATCAAAAAATAAGTGAATACTTTCATAAGTAAAATTAGGAGTAAAATAGAAGACTTATGTAAAAATGCTGCAAATATTTCAAAGATAATAAAAGAATATCGGGTCCCACTTTACAGCAACATATTTGAGAACAAATTCTAGGAAAACAGTAACAGTAAAATTGACTAATGAAGAAACAGAAAATTAATAGTCCTATAACTATTCTTTAAAATTGAATCTGTGGTTTAAAATCTTTTTACAAAGTAAACTCATACTTAATGATGGGTCAAGTATTCAGGTCATTTCCTTTAAGATTAAAAAGAAGAATAAGAAGACAAGAAGCTATTACCATTTATACCCATTAATGCTCTCTTTCTGTCTGGTTTCTTTCACTTGTAGATGATCTCAAGCCCTAGAAATCCTCATACAATGGACCTTCACAAATTTTCTTATGGTGGTCTTGATTTTGCTGCCCCACTTTAGAAAGCTGTGGATTTTAATGAACCACATTCTTCTCAAAGAGCCCGTTGCTGAACGCCATCTTTTCTTTTCACAGCCTTTGTTTAGCTGAATACAGCACATTGTTACAAAACTGTGGCTATGAATGTGGTTTCCCTATGGGCCATTTAGGCTTTATTTTATTCTAGTTCCATAAACTGTAGCCCTGTGCACCAGCTAGCTGATGTGAGATTTGGATCCCAAGAAAGAGTCAGTGGATATGTCAGCCCTGTTCAAGCTACTGCAAGAAAGCAGATCAATGAGTAAAGGGACAGATGATCAGGAACACAAGCCGCAAAACTTCTGATATTAATAGATACATCATTTACTCTAGAGCAGTCCATACAACTGACATTTACCTGAGTATTTTCTATGTACTTGGCATTGTTATCAGAGTTTTACATGCATTGTGTCATTTAATCCTTAAATCCCAATGACACTGATGCTATTAATTATTTTTATTTTATATAGAAGAAACTGAGGCATGGAGATAGTACAGTCACAGAGGAAATGGCAGAACACAGAACAGCATGGACTCTAAAGACAGATATACTCTGGTATGAATTCCAGCCCTGACATTTTAGTAGTGCCCAGTTTTCTTGCTAGTTAAATAGACTTGTCAAATAAATATCATAACATAACAGTACCAGCTCACAAGGTTGTTGTGCGGCTTAGATGATACAATGTGTGCAAAGGGCTTAGCAGAGTGCCAAGTACAAAGTAATAAATGATAGCTGTAATAATTATTATCATTATTACCATGACCAAGCGGTAATACTTCCAACCATTATTACTCATAGTCTGTTACTTGAAAGTAAAATATTTCCCAACCTCCTTATCAAAATGAGCTGTGTCATTTCTAAATATTGGACCTTGAAGAAGTATGAGAGATTAATATTAATTAAAATACATTCTGATTTTCCACCAAAAGCATTGATTTATACTCTGTCATTAAGTGCTTTTCCCCACAACATTTTAAGACAACTAATTTTCTTTAAAACACATACAGAGAGAAACACACCTAATATTTCAGTCTGGTGACAAATGTGCTCACCACATGGTTATTATCTGAGAGTTAATTCGACTCCTTGATCAACAGTCCCTGCTTTACTGGTTCAGTTCAGCCAACTCCCATTTCTTTTACTTTTTTCAGCACATAATGTGATAAATGTTTCCACTACCATATGCTTCACAGGGTAACTGTGAAGTGGCCAAGGCACACACACATAAAAGTCTCACCAGGAGGAGATGAGGAGGAGGGTAACAGAGCAAGGCTGCCATGGCATTCTGGAATTATTTATGGCTAGAGAAACTTCAGGCCTGCGATTCAATACAGTTAACCTCATGATAACTTTTAGTGCAACTGCTTCCTTCCCCATGCTTCTGATCACAACCAAGGATTGTGGGCTCTGTGCTTAGATATGGTGGGGACCACCAGCTTGCCACATGCCCTTGCATACCCCATGACAAAATTAACCTTGCCAGTTGCATCTCTTCCAATGACCTCTTCCAACGGGGTGACACAAATTTCTGTCTGGGATCTTATTCTGAATGGTAGTTACCAATCGCATGACAGCAAGAAAGTACTCCGGGCTGCTAGAACCAGGCAGTTGGAGGAGGAAACTGAGGTAGAAATCCTTGTTCTACAAAGCTGTCCTTGGCTCTTTTTTTATAACTGAACAGAAATGGAAACACTGTCTAGCCTTGTGGGGAAATGAAGATGAGCATTTAGTTACTGTTGCTCATAACCCTCAAGTCCTTCGCAAATACCTAACATGGAAGATGCTTTTACTAATTTTAGACTCTTCTTGGAAACAAGAAAAGAGTTAGAAGGGACCTCAGTGTAGACCCACCACATCTTCATTTTAGGTTTATTGCCCCAGTCATCTGCATTTAGGATCAATCACATCACTTGCTTGTCTCTATCTCCATAGTACCTGCTCCTGCAGGAACACTGAATCTTGAATACTATCCAGCAATACTGTGATGCCTCTTTTGTTGACTCACTCCTTCATTCATCGTAAGTAATATGCCCAACTCTCTACTCTCTTTAAATCTCCAGCCTCCCCCACCTGCCCAATCCTTTTTAGTCAGCGACCTCATCCTCCTACTTCACAGAGAAAACTGAAGCCTTCACAAACAGCAACACCTAAAAGGTACCTGCATCGACACATGTGATAGCCTTTCCACAGTGATGAATGGATAATCTCTTCATTTAAGAGGATAATCCATCCATCTGTACTATGGGTCCTCTGACAGACCTACCTTCTTAAGAATCAAGCCCTATGGATTGTTCAGCCCCATTAATTCATCTTCATCCTTTTTCTCTCTGTGGCCTCTTTGGCGTTAACATTTAATCATTCTCAAGTTTCTCTTCTCTTAAAAAGAAAAAAAAAAAATCTTCAACTGCATTTCCCTCACCAGCTACCTCTCTCTGTGTTTTTATTCACAGTCACTACTTCTATTTTAGTCTCTTTCTATATTTTATTAGCTCCTTGGAATCTTGTCTCCACCCTACCACTAATCCCCAAAAACAGTTCTTGCCATGGTCAACAATCACCTCGATTTCACCAAATTTGGTCTAGCTCTCTGTATTTACCTGACTTCTCTATGGTATTCGACATGATCCTTCCTGCTTAACACATTCTCTACTCTTGATTTCAGGGCACTCCAATCTCCCGTTTCCTCCTACTATAGACATCTCTACCTCTTCTCAACTTCCCCAACTCATCCTGTTCTACCTCACCAGTAAATGATGCAGTTTTCTAAAACTTAGCTCCAGGCTCTCCTCTCATATAAACTTCCCTTTTGAGTCCAACTGCTCTGCACATTTTCATTTACCACTAATATGCTAAGTAAGCCAAGTTAACTTTGCCGCTAGCCTTCTCGGAGGTCCATAGCTATACTACATATTCGTCCTTTTTCATAAATTTCAAAGGCACCTTACATCTAACATGTCCAAAGACAAGCTCAATCTATTCTCCCAAAAGTGGTTCTTCTGAATGTTCCCCATCTAATAGTACTACTGTATTTCCAAGTGCTCACACAAGAAACTGGGGAATTATTTTTGATGCTTTCTTCTCCCTTAACTGTTACATCCAATCAATCATCAGGTTCTCTCTAGTAGAGAGAATCCTTATTTCTCTTTGGTCACGTGGCCTTGACAGAACTCCTGGTCCTAACAGAGAATTGTAAGGAAATAACACTTCTAGTTTTCTTTTCATCCCACCTTTCCCCACCTTCCTTAGAGGAAAAGAAATGAATTGGTGACTTTAGGAGAAGGGGCCAGGCCATTCTGTAGTTCCATCTTTGGATATTTATGCTACAACATAAATAAACTTAACTAAAAAAAAAAAGTTAAGTATGTTATAAACTACACGATATTATTGAGAGAAATTGAAGAACTAAATAAACAAAAAGACGTCCCACGTTCATGGATCAAAATATATCATATGAAAATATGACTGTAAATGATCTACAGATTCCCTGCAAACTTTATTAAAGTCCCAGTGGATTGTTCTTTTTTAATAGAAACTGACAAGCTCATCCTAAAATACATATGAAAATGCAAAGGAGACAGAAGAGTCAAAACAATCTTGAGAAAGAAGAACAAAGTTGGAAGACTCATACTTCTCAACTTCAAAATTACTAAAAACTACAGTAATCAAGACAGGGTGGCACCAGCACAAAGACAGACAAATAAATCAGTGAAATTATTAATTCCAATTAAGAATCTAGAAATAAAACCTCACATTTATGGTCAATTGATTGTCAGCAGAGGGACCAAAATAAGTCAATAGAGGAAAGAATAGTTTTTCTGATAAATGGTTCTGGGACAATTGGACACCCACATGCAAAAGAATGAAGTTGAACACACCTACCTCATATGACATATAAAAATTAACTAAAAGTGGATCAGAGATCTAAATGTAATTGATAACTTAAAAAAATGGGTTTAACAAATTATAATACTCTTAGAAGAAAACAAAGGCATAAGTCTCTGTGACCTTGGGTTAGCAATGATTTTTATATGTTACTCCAACAGCACAAGCAGAAAAATGAAAATTGGATAAGCTGGACTTCAACACAATCAAAAACTTTTATACTTCAAAGGACACAATCAAGAAAATGAAAAAGACAACCCACACACCGAATGGGAGAAAATATTTGAAAATTCTATGTATATTATAAGGCACTTTTATCCAGCATGTGTAAAGACAATCTCTTATAACTCAACAATAAAAAGATAAATGCCAATTTTATACTGGGCTAAGAATCTGAACAGTTCTCCAAATAAATTACACAAACAGCTAATAAGCACATGAAAACTTAATTCATCGTCTGTGCTCAACATACTTAATCATTAAAGAAATGCAAGGTTGAAATCATAATGAGACACTATTTCACACCCACTAGGATGAAAGTAATAATAATAATAATAATAATAATAATAATAATACAGACAACAAGTATTGGTGAGGATGTGGAAAAATTGGAGCCCTCATATTAATACATTGCTGGTAGAAATGTAGAATAGTGCAGCTACTTTGGAAAAACCATCTGGCAGCTCCTAAAATGTTAAACAGAGTTACAATGTGATCCAGAAATTTCCCTCGTACTTATGTGTAAGAGAAATGAAAACTTATGACCACAGAAAAACTTGTACACGAATTTCATAGCACTATTATTCATAATAGCTCAAAAGTGAAAAAAAAACAACACCCAAATTCTCAACTGATGATAAGCACAATGTGTTTAAGTACTAATTAAGTACTAATACATGCTACAACCTGGATGACTCTCAAAAACATTAGATTATGTGAAAGAAGCCAGTCACAAAAGACTGCACATTGTATGATTCCATTTATATTAAATGTCCAGAACAGGCAAATCTATTAAGACTCAATTACATCATGTATATTTATGTTAACAACTACTGAATTTTTTACTTTAGACAAGTGAATTTTATGGCATGTGTATTACTTTCCTATCCATCTTCAAAGTTAGCAAAGTCACATCTCTCTCACCCTTAGTACACTGTCATATCTTTCTAACCCAAGTTGAAAAGTTTTTCCAGTTTTGAGAACTCATGTCATGAGATTAAACCCACCTGGATAACCCAGGATACTATCCCCATCTCTAGGTCCCTAACCATAATCACCTCTGCAAAGTTCCTTTTATCAGGAAAGGTAACCTATGCACAGGTTCCAGGGTTAAGTTACGGACATCTCTGGGATTCCATTATTTTGTTTACCACACTTCATAAACTATATCTCAATGAATGTTTTTTAAAAGTGGGTGCGCTCTGCTCTTCTGTCTCCAGGAGGACTCACACCTGGATCAGAGCCCAGGTGTGGCCTGCAGAAGCAGTTTGGAAGCCCATGTCCCTCTTTCCTGTGATGGGCCTGCACAGATATAAGATAGCAATCCTGGGAAAGTGGATCTATGGGCTATAACACTCCCTTAGAGAGTCATTTCACATTCTAGACTTGGACAGAATTCATGAGGAAATAATCGGTCACACACCTAAGCTCCCCTTGAATGATGTAATTGTCTCATGGGTCAACTTTCTCCAATTTATTCCAATCTCAGAGGATAGAGAAAGAGGATAAATTACTGTTCCCAGAAGCTCAAGCATTAATTTTGTCTTCTGGATAATGCTCATAAACATCAATTTTACTCCACCTTTACCGTCACCACCTTACTTTAAGCCCCCATTATGGCTCAACAAGATTATTAATATGACTGCTTTGCATATTTTCTGTTCTTCCAATCCATTCTGGATGCAGCCAAAGTAACCTTATTAAAATGCAAATCTCACCATGTGACTCTGCTGCTTAAGCCCCCACATTGCTTCTCATTACTGTTGGGATATAAATTTCAAATGTCCCACACATCCTGGCTGCCAACCCTAGTGCCAGTCTCCACTTGAGCCATTCTTCCCTTGATCATAGCATCTCAGAGCCCTTGTGTGCTGCTTTTTTCCTAGGCGGACCCCCTTTCTGCTCAGTCTTCACCGGAATGACCTCATCATAACCCACAATCTCAGTTTAAACCTCCCTCCCCAGAGCTCCACTCAAAGAGAGAAACCTTATAACATTACGCACTTTTCTTTAGCATCCTGTCCTTTTCCACTGAGGCACTTATCACAACTTTTATTTAATATTAATGTTAATTAATATTACCCATCACTTCCAATCCCAACTAGTATAATAACACATCATAACCAGTGTAAGACAGAAAGTAGCTGTGAGGTTCCCAATGTCCCAGGTAACCCTATTTCCAGCAGAATGACTGTACAACTGAAGGAAATTCACTCTGGGAAACACGGCATGACCCCAATGACTTCTTTTTCAAACTTAATTTTGTATCATTTGTTGGGTGGTAGAATTGATGTGCATAAGAGGACTATGCACCTACCCATAAAAACAGATCATAAATAAGCCCATGAAAAGAATAGCTGTATCATAGAAGTTAAGATTTCAGTGACAGTTCCTATGTGCTTCTTCTGCTATTTTCATAAGTCAATGATAAACAATCCTTTTTTTAAATGATTGGGATCATGGGGTTGGGAGGGACTTCAAAATGTTACTAATAATTTAAAGTAATTTATGTGGTAGTATATAAAGAAGCAGAATAGATAGTGAAAAAAATCTTTAAATTTAAGTCTTCACTACGCAACCTGCTGGCTGTGTGACTTCAAGTACATTATTTAACCTCTCTTAGCCTGCATTTCTTTATCGGTAAACAAAAAGAGATAATAATACCTAACTCACATGGCTGTAAAAGGTAAATTATATTTTTGAAGCAACTAGCACAGATTGTTAATATTAAACATAGTAATCCTAGACTAATATATTTCATGGAAATGTTACGTATATATGCACATTATATATAAAATACAACAGTAATACATATTTAAATATTGATTTAGGTAAGACCCATAGGATGTGACGTTACTTATTTTGTCAAATATCATTGTGAAAAATAATTTTTACAGAACATATTTTCTCAAAAGACATTTTAACAACAACAAAAAGTAGATCTTCACATTTAAATTGAATAGCATTAGCTTCAATTATGCATTTCTCTATGGAAGGATGAAAACTTGACCTCAGACTATCAGTGGTTTGTGGACTGGACTTGCAGCCCATATTATAGATGTTTCATAAATATGGCTTCAGACAATTGTCTAAATCTTTCAGGACCAATTCTCAAGAAGAGACTCTCCTGTGACTCATGGCATATCCAAATATATACATGTCACATAAGATCAACTTTTCATATGTTTTCAAATAAATCCATGCCTATTGTTTTATTGGCAGAAATGTCTGATTCCTAGCAGGAGGAGTTTTAATTCAATAAATAGTACTTATGCACTTTTCAGTTGTTTGCAAATATTCCAGCTAGGATATTTCAGTCTACTTGTCTTTAAAGTAGGTTTGCAGGACTTTTTAAAATATGGATTAAGAACCTAGGTAACTAAGCTACAGAGCTACCTATAGGAAATTTGCAAAAGACCACTCAGGACTACTGCAGAATACAGCTTGTAAAATTTTTGGAAAGCAAGCTGGCAACACCATAATAAAAATCTTTAAATATTTATGGCTTACAATTTGCGTAATAATCCATAATAAAAGTCTTTATGAACAAAGACATTCATCTTAATGTTAATGATTAAAACTTGGAAAAATCTTAAAAATCCAAAGATAAAGAAAACCAATATACAAACACACACACACACACACACACGATGGATTATAGGGTTACTAAAGCGTTCATAAAGAAGTTTTAGTTACATCATATGTATTTTCTCATTTACAGCAGTCCGCCCTTATCCACGGGGAATGCAAAACCCCAAGTGAATGCTTGAACCTGCAGATAGAACTGAACCATATATATATATACTATGTTTTTTCCTACACACACATTCATACGTATGATAAAGTTTAATTTATAAATTAGACATGGTAACAGATTAACCATAACTAATAATAAAATAGAATAAATACTGTAATAATAGTTATATCAATGTGGTCTCTCCCTCCAGTTAACTTTTTAAAATTTTATTAAATGTATTGGGGTGACATTAGTTAGTAAAATTATATAGATTTCAAGTGTACAATTCTATGGTACAACAGCTGTATATTGCATTGTGTGTTCACCACTCAAATTCTCCTTCTGTCACCATATATTTAACACCCTTTACCCTTTCCTCTCTTTTTTTATTTTTCAGTCTAAATCTATTCCTGGATCTGTGTAACTATCCCTTACCTCCAGGAAATGGCTTGGTGCCACTCATTTCAGGGGGTCCCTTGCTGCAGTCTGTCTATAGGCTCAATGCTTTCTGGAGCGACATGCTGCCATCAATTAGAACACGTTTTCTGTTCATGTCTTCCACCCACGAATTTAATGCCTTTTCCATCTTAACTAAGCACTTAAACACTGTGGCTGTCACTTTTGCAGTTGGAGGTGCGACAGCAAAAATAGCACAAATTTCTTTTTCCTTCTTCACAATTTCATGAATAGAAATTTTGTTCTTACTGCAGATCTTAGCAACCTCGGCATACAATCTTTTTCTTTCCTTATTAAGTTGAGAGCTTCCACCTCTTTGCTTAAAGGAAACATTTTCTGACTTCCCTTTGGAATATCTGATTTGCCAGCACAGCTGCTCTTGCGCTTTGGGGACATTAAGTAAAATAAGGGCTACACCAGCCCTGCGTTACTGTGACAGTTGATCTGATAACCGAGATGGCTAAGTGACTAATGAACGGAAGGTGTATAGAGCAAGGATACGCTGGATAAAGGCTGATTCACGTCCCAGGCAGGATGGAGTGGGACTCATGAGATTTCATCACACTATTCAGAATAGCATACAACTGAAAACTTATGAACTATTTCTGGAATTTTCCATTTAATATCTTCAGACTAAAGTTGATCCTGAGAAACTGAAACTGCAGAAAGCGAAACCAGGGGTAAAGGGGATGACTGTGTTATGGTCTAGGCCAGAAGTCAGCAAACTGCGACGGCCCATGGGCCGAACATTCTGTCATCCGTCTTTGTAGGGCCCATGAGCTAAGAAATAACTTTTTCATTTTCTAATGAGTGAAAAACTTCAAGAGAAAAATAATATTTTGTGATACAGAAAAAAACATATAGATTCAAATTCCAATGCCTATAAATAAAGTTTTATTGGAACACAGCCAAGCTCATATGGTTATGTATCATCTATGCTTTACTTACACTACAACTGCAGAGCTGAATAGTTGTGAAAGAAATTATATGACTCACGTTGCCTAAAATATTTATTATGTGGTCCTTTACAATAAAAAAAAATTGCTAAACCCTGTTCTGGGAAACAGGGCTAAGTCTGAGGTTGGTCTAATTCCAAAGATCCTTCCTCTATGCTATGCAACCCCCAACTGCATATGGGGTGGAGGTGAGACATAGCACATCAAAATGTTAACAGTGGAAAATTATCTTGGAAAGAACATCAGGTGCCCCATGATAGACACTCCATAATTTTTGAGCGAATGAATGTGTATGTGAATACGAATGCATACAGAGGGATTCATATGGAATCAGCGTTCTTAAAAAGTCCTAGGTCAGTCTGTCCCTTGCCATTATTTACAGAGAAGTAGTCATTCAATGAAGAAGCCAACAATTACTTGAGGGGGTCTTTGGGTTCCTTATTGTGGGAGGATGCACTGGCTTAAGAATTTCTAGAGTCATGGAATAATGGGGAAAAGAATCTTCTCCCACTGAGGTCTGATTTCTAAGAGTGCTGGGCTTTCCTGACCCTATTGAATTTGACAAGCCATCATGACCATGGGAATGAACCATGCTTAGAACAGGGGCCAGGAAATAGGAACTTCCGATACGTTGTCTCTAGACTTGTGCTAGTAGTCACCTGTGGCTATTCACATGTATATTCAGATTATTTAAAATTAAAGATTAATATTTTAATTCCTCAGTCACACTGGCCAGTTTTCAATAACCACACATGGCTAGTGGCTTCTGTTTTAGATGGCTCAAAAGATATCATTTCCATCATAATAGAAAGTTCTATTGAACAGTGCTGCTCCAGACATTAGGACAACTCTTTCATGCAATTGATGACGTGGCATGGGATTCAGCATTTTTGCCCTACATCATCTGTGTCATTTATTAAGCTAAGCTTCTGGTCCCAGTATTTTCTTTGACAACACATCTCTAAATTTAGAAATCATTGGAACTGAAGATTTCCCTTCCAAAATTCTGTTTTCCAAATTTCAAAAATCTATGTGTATCTCTCTTACCTTATGCTTCAGATCCAAAAAGTAGAGGTAGCTCCTCATCTCACATTAGAACCTCAAAGGTAGTTTTTTCACAGAGTATAATTTTTCCTATGCAATTATTATATATCAAGGTCTGTGGCTGCATGTTGGCAATCATTTATTTCCCTTCTCTACTTCTCTATGATGTGTTTAAAGCCTTGTGGGCTATAAATCAAGTAATTGTTGAATGCGTTCTGGCTTGCAACTTTACTTATACCACTGTTCTCTATAGTCAGAGCCTTTTATCCAAGCCTCTGAGAGCACTTTACATCCCTGTACTCATTAGAACATCTCATTCTCCCAGCTGGGTGACAGGGATTAAATCTGTTCACAGATGGAGAGACCCAGAGAAAGAGAATTACAAGGTCGCTGTGTGACATTGACCATTCTAAGAACTGAACCCACTAAACCCATAATAATTGACCCAGTGTTCACAGTGATAATTTGACCTTTGAAGAACATTCCTTATCCAAAACTTTACAGGCATTTTTTATTTCTGGAAACATTTTCTTCATTTATGGAAAAGAGTAACCCCTTTTCCTTTCTTTTTTTTTTTTCCTTCTTTTAGTAATCGTAAAAGTTGTGAATGCTCATTTTTAAATACTTAGCAAGTATAAAGGGGAAAAAAAAAATCCAGAAACCAACTGCTAGTTAATTCCTTTTTTTTTTCCATTCAAGAAATATTTAGTAAATGCTTACTACATACCACACACCGTCTTACTTGAAGACGACTTTCCACTTTACCTCTTGACTTGATTATACAGTGGAAACTGACTTTATTATACAATGGAAAAGGTGCTTACCTTTTTACCTTTATATAAAACTGGGAGATAACATAGTATAGTTAGTGGAAAGAGCGTGATCTTCAGCATGAGACCAACCTGTATCAAAATCCTGGCTCTGACACTCTGTGAAGTTGGGGAAATAATTTAAACTCTGAGTTCCATTTCCTTATGTGTAAAATCAGTATATCAATAGCAGCTCTGCAGGTTTTCAAAGGATTCAAATAATCTCTGCTCTGTAGGGCACTATATAAGCTGTTTGGGACATAAGCCTGTGAGTCTCACTGAGGTCTTTGCCCTGCACCAAGCTGGGGCAACACAAATGAGCAGAAAAAAAAAAAATTAATCATAAAAAGAAGGTTGGGACAAGCAATCCAGGAATATGAGCCATTGAGATAGTGGCCAAGTTTTTCCAAGATTCAGGGAAAGAAGACAGATTTTCTTTTCCCGGGCCAAGCTTGCAAATCCCCGAGTATGTCACCAACTACAAAACACTCCATGTTAACACACCATTCAGAGCAATGATTGTTAGGTTCTCAAGTAAAGTTGTAGACTCAACACAGAAGAGGATGTATGCAGGGCAAGTAGGGCTGTGTAATCTTAAATTACAGTGAGTTAAATGGGAGCCTTTGAGAAATGATTAGGTTTATCCATAGTATTTAGAGGTCTCTCTTGCCAGCTCACACACTGCTGCCACAATAGGAATGAAGGAATCATGGAACCTTCTATACAGCCTTGCCAATTCTCTTTTCTTCCAAGCTGATTATTCAGTTTGGAAATTAACCCAGATTCCTTGTTTCTCTTTCTGCTTACTTTCCTCCACTGTTTTCTGATCAGTTCACTTATTAGAAGCTCTGCCAGGGGGTAGAAATGAACATGCTCAGGAAGCACTGAGTCACTGTTTCATTGTTTTCTGGTAACACAGATAAAAGTTATTTGGAAGACTATACTCTAAGACTGTCCTTTACTCCTGATTATGCAAATGACAGATCAATCAAAGCCTTGGTAGAATTATCTTGTTTTCTACACCAATACGCTATTCTTTAGAACTGGACCCTCAAGGGCTACCATCTCCATTTTTGCTCATTACCACGGACAAATTAAAATCTGGGTATACCAAACCTCTCTCAGAGGTTTTATATTTATTTCTAGCTCCACACATTGATCCAAAACTAGTTTAGTAAAAAGCAAAGTGAATTTTAGCTTTGAACTGATGGGAACAATTTATAAGATACTGAATAACTTAGTTTCCGTTGTATAATAAAGTCAACAATTGACATAGCTTACTTTCCTGCCTTACAACCTGATTTTATGAAAAGTACAGGTGTTCAGAAAATTTTTAAGAACATTATTTTCTCACCACTGCACCACTATGCAATATTTATTTTTACTGCAGAGATATTTTTCCCCCTTAGACCCATCTTGAGATCATTTTATGCCCTAAAGCATATCACAGTATGCTCTGGAGCATATCTTAGGAATCAGAAGTGAATCTTTAAATTACCTAATTTTACATCCCAGTAGCTATGATTTGGTCAATATCTGTGCAGAATACACACTGCAGCAGAGGTTAGAAACACCAAGACAAAACACCAAACTGAGTGGAATAAATAACTTACCTTCAGGTGGAAAGAGTCTGCTTTTTTTGTCAACTTTGTCTTTCATAATACCCCTTTTAATATCCACAAAACAACACCTTCCTCCCACCAAAGTATTTTCAACATAATTAATCACTGTCTTTATTACATGTGACTTGTCAGATAGAAGAGATACGCCTGTGAAGTCTGCTTCTAGGTGACATATCACTTTTGATCTTTACTTGATAAATTTGAAGATTATTGCTTTTCATACTGCCTGTAAGTCCTTGGAAGCTAAAAATGAGATTCAATTATCAAGATCTAGGCAAGTTATCTATTCAAATATTTTTAAGTCTCAAGTATGCAGATCCAACTATGGCCATAAAAATATTTTTATTCTTAAAATTAGAGAAGCATGTACATGGACTTTGGAGAACAAAAATTCCTGTGTGAGCCTCATCAATGTAATTAAACCCAGTTTTTGTTCTACAAAATGGATTTAGAAATACCTATTTCAAAGGATGGTGGCAGTCTAACACAGATCTCCGTGTAAACTTCCCAGAGTATTACCTGTCATACAAGACACATTCAAATACTCTCTTTGTAAGCAAACTTGAAAAGTGAATTGAATATCTTTTTGTTATGTTATAGGCGAGACAAACTTATTTGGAAACAGAAATGCCTCCTGGGGATATAGGTTTTTCTAAAGTGTCTAAAGAAGCAGAGTCATTGCATTAGCTTGGCTTTGGTCTTGGTTTAGTTGTGGTTGAGGTCCTGCTGTACACCACACATTACGCTAGGCATTGGGTGCTTTTCTCCCTCCGGACTACAGCAGAGAGGCTGACTCTCCATTATCCATTCCATCTCAAAATCATTGGCCAAGTAAATACTGATAATTCCATAGCTTCTACCAGTGATAGGTTCAGGAGTAACCAACTCTGGTCAAAGAGGTATGGAGAAAATTTAGAAGAGAAGACACTTGCTAAGAGACCGACACCTGCTGTAATAATTTCTCTCCTAGCTCTGGATGGGGCCATTTTAGGGCATAATGCTCAGAGCTACAGCAACTACCTGTGCCTTGCATGAGGATTAAACAAAATCCAGGGATGGCAAAGCGTATTCCTTGAAGATACCACTGAGTTGCTGAAACAACACACACCCTGGAACTTTTTATATATGAAATAAAACATCTTGTGTCAGTCAGTCTGGGTCACTTGGATTTAACAAATCAAAACACCATTCTAACTCAAAAGAATAGCCTCTGATTGGTCCTTTGCTTCTACTGGTCGCTTTCCCTTCACAGTTCTATTCTCAACACAGTAGCTCAAATGATCTTTCAAACTCATGTCTTCTCATTCCCTGGGCAAAAACCATCTGATGGCCTCGTATAACCCTCAATAACATCCCAAATCAGTACCAAATCTTACAGTCTTCTATAAGCAGTGCTATAGGGGCCTTCCCTATAGAACTATAGAAAGGAGTGATCCAATAGGAGGACGGAAAACAGAAACCAATGTGATCTGACCCTTTTCCACTTCACCAGCATCTTCTCCTCTCCACCTTATCCTCTCTGGCTCTGCTACAGCCACAGTGGTCTTCTTTCTGTTCCACAAATAGCTCATTTCCACTTCACTCTTGTTCTTCTTTTTTCCTGTGGTGCTCTTCACCCTTTCTTATTTTATTGTGTTCTCAGCTCAGTCACCTACTCAGAGAGACCTTAATCATCTTATTAAAAAAAAAAAAAAAAACAACCTTGCATACTCACCTAAACCCAATTCTCTACTTCATTATACTATGTTATTTTCCTCATAACACATGTCACTATCTAAAATTATATTGTTTATGTGTTTACTTAGTTTGTCTTCTACTCTAATATAAAACTTCAGGAGAGCAGAGAGCCTGTGAGCCTGGTTCACCCCGCCTCTCCAAGGCTTTGCACAGTGCCGAGCATATATTCCCTGTTGAATGAATGAAGGGCAGAGCTATTGTAAGCATAGCAGTAACACAGCCTGAGATAAATAGACAAAGCAGAATGAAAATTCAAAGGAGATAGGAAAATAATGTTCAAAGGAAGTCTGATAGAGTAATTAAAATGGAAAAAGTACAAATCAGAACAAGTAATATAAAACAAACGACTATAAATACCAATGGCTAGAGGTCTAGCTCCGAGAAAAGAAAAATAAAACATGTTAAGTACAAGAACAAATTTGAATATGAAAAGGAAGACATGGGGCCTTGCAGTTATTTTGACCAAAATAATAACAGCTAACATTTTTAGTACTTGCTGACTACTGGACACTGTTCTAAGCTCTTTACACATAGTATCTTATCTCTCAGAATACTACAAAGTAGGTTATCTTCTTTTCCCCATTTTACGAGAGGAAAAAGATACTCATTTCTGACTTCACAGTGTTTGGGAAATAGTGGACCCCAAAATATCTATTCAACAAATAAATTAGGGAATGAGTGAAAAGGATCCAGAAGGAAGTAAAGAAAGAAGAAAGGAGAGATACAGAGAAAAGGAAGGAGGAAGAAGACAGATGATTCTGGATCAAACAAAATTAAGACAAACCAAAAGACTGCAAACAGCACTATTCAGAAGAGAAGATGGAGGTCTGAGGATCTCAAGAGGATCCTTAAAAAAACAAAATGACCACAGGAATAACTGCATAAAATGTACCCGAAATCTCAAGTGGCTGTAACAATGTCTCACATACCAGACAGGATGTAAGAACAGACAAGTCTAACCATCTGGGGACATGCTGCATATACCTTGGGCATAGCTCAGACGACGAGGAGGAGTAATTCAGCTTACCAGAGAAGACAAGAATGCTTTCTTTCAAGGTAAATAAAATACAAAAGAAAAAAGGAAAGAGAGAGAAAAAGGACAGGGTTGAAGAGAGGAAGGGAGGAAGAAAGAAGAAAGGAAGAAAGACTAACTTCATTATATTTACATTGACTACGGAGACCTGGATATATTCCACAATATGCCATTCTGCTCTGAAGGAACTGCCAAAAATAAAGGTAAAACTAGACACACTGAAGTATGGTTTTTTTCTACTGTAGAAATTTATATAAAAATTAACAAGAAATATGTGTGTTTGTTCTGGAAGTAAGGATCACCCTTCTTATTAGAATTTTGATATAATGAAGCACCTCTTTATTAGAAGAGCTGGGAAGACTGAAATGCAAGGATATCCCCCAGTGGAATACAGAAAGATAGTAAACACGATGACATAAGCTTCTAAACTGTCCTAACAGTGTAGAGAGTGGCCAGGGACAGACTGGAGGATCACATCTCTGAGAACCTGGTAATGTGTTTAAAAGTCAGTTTTTAAGACCATAATGAAAGAAAATATTTAGAATAGCACAAAGACTGAGACACTCCTAGAAGGTTGCCAGAGAATGACACATGATGCTCACCTCTCCATGCCTAGGCTTGATCCAACTAGAATTAGAACTAGACTGAGTCTCTGACATGAAACAGTAAAAAAGACCATCTCACATTCAAGCTGTCTATTGTCTAGTTCCATTGCTGTGGAACTAGTTGCATGATCTTGGACAACTTATATAACCTCTCTGGGATTCGGTTTTCTCATCTGTATGAGGCAGGAATTATATTGACTAATCAGAGAGATTGCTTCCAATTCAGAAAGCATTTCTACAGGGGCCTCTTGTAAGACCTGGAACAGTAACTACTGCGAGGAAGAACAAGAAGCAACAAACAGGGCCAGTTCCAGTGAAAAGAAGTCAACTGCTTTAAAGATGGACAATTTCAATATAAACATCTTTGTTACACTGTAGTCCTTTACAAAAGTGACTAGTGATGAAATATTTAAACTCTTATGAGATAAAACATCATGGCCACTATTTTCAATGCATGTGAATTTTAAGTTTTTGCCAATTTTAAAAATTATCCTCCAACCGCTGGAACAGTTTTTCCTCAACCTTAGGTTACAACAATGATATAGTGGCTTAAGATACAATTTCTTCTTATAGCAATAGCACAATTTACCCTGGTTTTAGCTGTTTTCACACAAACTGTTATGTTGATCTTGACTTGTAGGTAGAGACATGAGATGGAGCCTATCGGCTCCAATCGACCACATGGCTGAAGAGTAGCACTATTCAGAAGAACACTTTCCTGGACAGACATTGCTTTTGTTTTCCCAGCATCCCTTTATTGGAGAATCATTTATCCCTCATGACATGAGCTCTTGGAGTGGCTGCAATGACAGGACTTTGCTCCCTTTACTTCAGATAGATATTTCTTTTTTCTCCTGGGAATCTGAACCTTGATCAGAAACACACAGCCACATAAGCAAGTTGAAAGGAGTGCTCCAATAGCGTTGCCTTGGAAGGAATATACATATTGCTTCTTTGTTTTTTTCCAGCTCTTCCTTGATTCTCTGAGCTACTCTGTACCTAAGCTAACCTGAGTGGGTTTCGGTTGCTTACAACCAAAGCATCCTGATGCCAAAATGCCACCATGCTTATTCCTAATGAAGTTCCTTAAAGGGAAATGTCAGGATAGTTTTGCATTCCATAATCATTCATTAAAGGAAAGAAAAAAGTGACTCATAAGTAGGAGAACAGAAACTATCTGGCTTAAAGTATTCTACTAATGAGAAAACTGAATTATGACAAGAAAGGACTGATCTCAGAACATACAATTAGTCATTGATGGACCTGAATTCAAAACACCTGATGCTTACATCTAACTTTTCTCCAAACACCAACAATGTTAATCAATAATCCACAAATGAGTAAATTATCTAGTAACTGAACGCAGACTCTATTTCTAAAGAAAAAAAAAAAGGTACCTAAAAGTGATTACTTTGTTTTTAAATGTTTTAGTAGAAAATACATTCACACAGCTCAAAAAATATATAAAAATATAAGCAGTGAAAGGTCTTTCTTCCACACTATCCCTCTCCATCCTCAGGCAACCACATTTATTTGCTTCTTGTGTATGCAAACACAAATATATATTTTTTCCTCCTTTCTTACACAAAAGGCAGCATACTCTAGAAACTTTTGTGTATCTTGGTGGTTTTTTTTAATAAACAAGATATATATTTTCCACATCATTACCTTATTTTTATTTTTACAGGTATATAATAATTCGTTTTATGGTTATACCACAATTTATCTAACATCTCCCCAACTGATATTTAGGTTGTTTCCAATATTTTGCTGTTCAAACAATATCCTTGTAAATAATATCAGTGGTAACTAAGCCATATTCAGGGGGAATAAATTTCCAGAAATCTGTTTGCTGTGTCAATAGGGACATGTGCATTTGAAAATATGATAAATATTGAAAAGTTGCCCTTCACAGGGGTTCATGTAGGTTTATATGATACACCCTGGAGTTGTCATATCTATTTCCCCATAGTTTCTCTAACAGTATGTTGCCAAAGAATCATTGCCTGGTTCAGCTATTTGAAGGAAAATAAATCTGAGTAGTTTACTTTTTTAAGTACTGAAAGAATATTTTACAGCAGTTTCACCTGTAGGTTTTCTATCTTGAACATGCAACAAAGAATGTACTAGACAGCTCTAATCTATGGTTTTGAAAAGTCACACACTCAAAGTTTTCCTTTGAAATCATTTTTGTTGCATGAGAATCCTTTCTTTCTGTCAGCCATCGCCATAATTCTTTAAGCCAATGAATTGCCAAGGAGCCAGGCACAGACTGATTTTGATCACAATTCCACTTACCTAGAAGCCAGACTTCTAGTGACTCCAGCATTCCCACCTGAAAGTGGCACAGGCTTCCAGTAAACAGCTATTCAAAAACCAGGCTACTTTAATCTTTATAGACACATCCCCACAGCAAAGTGAAGGCCTGGGATTCTGGGTAAAAACAATTTGGTTCACTTTACAAGCCCAGTTATCTGATTTCCCAATTAGAGGCAATCCAAAGCTCTTCCTACTTCTCTGAAAATTCACCAGTAACCAGCAACCAGGGGAATCTGGTCAAAGCTCTACGACAAATCAGCTGTGTAACCTTAAGCAAATCTCCACCTCTTTTTCCTTCTGCTTTCTGATATAGAAAAATGAGGGGATTGAACAGGGCCCTTTTCTGTTGCAAAATTCTCTTTCTCAGACTGTCTCTGCTTCCACCCATCCTTTCACTCTTCAAATGTGATAGTCCTTAGCACTCAACCCTTCTCCCTACATTCTTTCTCGCTGAGAGTTCACCCATCCTTACAGCTTCAACTATCAGTTCCAGGGAAAGTCAATATTATAGACCTTACCTCTCTCTCTGTTGGCAGATTGCATAGTGAGTCAAGAGTGCTGACTCTGAGATGGCCTGAGATAAAATCTACCACCTCTGAACCATACCACAGCCAAGTGAAAAGAGACCTGCTCTTGATGACTGGAGGATGCCTGTAGAAAGAGGAAGCTAGCTTTCTTATTCCCCCTCTTTGAATGGCTGCCTGGGTAGCTGACTTGGTCTATATCAGGCTCTCTTAAGTGAAAGAATTAGTGAGAAAGGTTAGATTGGAGAAGGTAGGTGGAAGAGAACCTCTGGAATGCTACCTTGTGGTGTGGCAAGGATGCTGAGTTTGTTTCCCCTGGAAGTATTCTTGGAGGTATTTACTTCTACTAGAGCTTTCCTTGGAAGTTACCCAGTCAAGGGGGCCCAGGATCAAGAAGCTATAATGTATAATGTTGGGGATGGGAGTTTGGTGGGCAAGGTAGAGCCAGAGCTGGAACTCCTAACTCAGGTGTAATACGGTTCAGGGAATCCTACTCCCACGCTGTTTACAAAGAACTTACTCTATGTTCTTGTATAGTATGTTACATACTATAGAATCAGCATTTGGACACCTGTTATACAAATAACATAGCAGGCCAGTTTGTGTTGGCCAGAGAAGCAAAGACAATCTACAGAAAGAGAAGTACAACCTGGGTGATTGAATCCATAAACATCTGCCATTCCTCTATTATTTTCACCAGCCATCACTCAACAGCAGAGGTCACAGACCTTGAAAAGAGAATAAGAGAACCAGATCATTGTCCCAATCCCCCTTCAAATACACCCACAAAGGCCACACATTGCCAGGTACAGGAGTGGGAGAGGAGTGAGAGAAAACCACCACTCGTCTCCTTCAGTTCCCTTGAGCTCTAGACCAACCTGTTGATCATGAAGGAGAAGATTTGATATAGAGATTGGAGTTTTACATTGGACAGTCCTTTAACACCTGAAAGTGACTGGGAAGTTATAAATCTGGCTAAGATGTCGTGAAGGGATTTGCTACCGCAAAAGGAAAGAGGAGTAAAGATAGGACAGCTGGGGAAAGTGTTTACACAAAAATAATCCCTGTCTCATGTTTGAGCTGACCTAGTGGAAACTGTTCAACAAACTGCAGTTGTCAAATCGTGGCTCTTCCCCTTGCAGCTGTTGACCTTCAGCAAGCTACTTCACTTACGTTTGCCTTATCTATGAAATGGGGATTCATGAGATAGATGACTAAAGCACTTAGAATAATCTCTGAACCCATAATAAGTGTTCAATTCATACGCTGTCATCATTGTAATTCAGGTATCTCATATTCATCTTAAAATCAATGTACCTGGGGATAAGTGGTGATGGGATTATTAGGGGACATGAACTCAAATGCATTGAAAGCTATGGAGTGTGATTAAGAAGAGCACAGGAAGGTAAAGAACTTGAGAGTACATGATTTACCTAATACATTCAAATTAAAAAAACAAACAAACACTATACTGGCCATGCTGCAGACAAATTCTGCCTTAGAGATTGCAATCTCCAAAATAATTTCAAAATCTCATTTGGTTTTAACAGTCTATGGGTACTGAACTAGTCTGTCTTGACTTCCCTATTTTAGCCAATGATATCAGCATTCAACCTGGACTTGACCACTCAATCAGCTTTGAGTCTTTCTCCCTTATTGCTCCTTTATCCTGTCAATCACACATCCAATTCATACCTCCACTCAACAAATCCTTAGCCTCTTCTCCAACATAACTTCTGAATACTACCTGTTTTTGCCTATTTCCACACCTGTATTAGTCAGCTATTGCTGCAAACAAGAGGGTATATTTTGTTGTCTTACAACAATAGGGTATATTTTCTCATTCACTGCTTTGAGGGTTAGCAGGGGCAGATTTGCTTCATTCTGTAATGGGCTGGGCTCTAAACTAAGCTTTGGGTCAGGAACAAATTGACACCACATATTTCTCATCCCCCTTTGGACCAGAGGCTATACAAGGGCAAGTTCTTTTTTAAAAAAATTAATTAAATTTATTGGGGAGTCATTATTAATAACATCATATACATTTCAGGTGTACAACCTTATAATACAACATCTGTATACTCCATTGTGTGCCTACCACCAAACCTTAGTTTGCTTCCATCACCATGGATTTGGAGGCAAGTTCTATTTATGGCAAAGAGCAGAGCCACAAGAGGCTGAACAGAAAATCAAGATGTCTCTTGAGGTGTTAGCCTTAACCTGGCACTCTATGACTTCTGCCCACATTCCATAGCCAAAGCAAACCACATGGCCAATCCCAACATCCCTGAGGCTGGGAAGTATCCTCCATTCATGCTAGTGGAAGCATTGCAAAATCATATGGCAAAGGGTATACATATACAATTCTAACAAAGGAAGGGCAAGGATAATTGCGAACAATGAATGAAAGCACATCCTTAGTCACCATTATTCCTGTCCCTCTCACACTCAGGTTGCACATACCCTCCCCCCATAAGACACCACAAGGATGGAGACATAAGAAGCACACCTGCACCACAGCCCGGAGCCATCCCCAGCTCAGATGACCCGCAGCCTGACACAGAGGTTCTCGACTAAGCCAGTCTACATCAGCAGATCTACGAGTGTAAACATAAATGTTTGCTGTTACAAGACACTGAGTTTTGAGGTGGTTTATTAGGCAACCTTCACATGGCAGTAGCTGGTTAATACAATGCATTTTCTCTATATCCTTGACATGACTTCCACACTTTCTCAGTCTTCTTAAATCCTCATTTAAGATGTTTCAGATTGACCTAAATCTTCTTTTGGTACCTATATCTTCATCTCATCTCCAAAAGTATCTATAGAGGCTACGCGACTTACTTTAAATACAGTCGCTCTGTGAAAACTCCTTATGGATTTATCTTTCAACACAGATTTTTGAATACCTCCTACGTGAACAATGACAAGAGCTGGGGATACAATGATGAAAACAGAGTCCATTTCAAGGACTTGATAATTTAATAGAAACAAAATAATAACAATTAAAAAGGGACATAAATATTCTAATTTTCAAAATATCAGTCTTAGATGCTTAATTAAAGTTTAAGCTAGGACAAAGACTTAAGGGCAAGGATTATTTTATTCTTTCTTGATCCCCTCATAGTACCAAGCAACAGAGCTTTTCTAAGAGTAACTGTTCAACAAATAGTTGTTTTGTTGTTCAACGGCCAATGGATCACAAGTGCTATGCCTCGTTACTGAGTCTTCAGTTCACTGTTCCCAATCAAACATCTGCTGACTGGCTATTATGTGCCAGGCATTGTATAAGGCTATCAAAAGAGGGTATAGTCTGGGTGAGATAGGTCTGTAAACACATAATTATGATACTACTTAAGATACACGAGAGTACTATGGGACCAAAGAAGGATGACCAACTTCATGTGGGGAAGTAACTTCATAATTATAATAGGATCTTTTAAGTGTAGAAGGTTTTCAGACAGAAAGAAATGGGAGAGGCTACTCTAGGTCACAAGAACATCATGTACCAAAGTATAGAGGCATGAAAAAGCAGTTGGGTTTGGAGATTAGCAAAGCATTAAGTTTGGATAGAACTTAGGTTGGGTGGGAGCTGAGTGATGAGAGATGAAGCCACAGCTGAACTGAGAAGAGCTTTGTATGTCAAAGTAGTGAACTGAGATATTATTCTATAGAGATCAAAGAACAAATGGAATGTTTTAAGGATGGGAGAATTGTGCCTGGATGCTTTTATTTATTTGGGGGTGACCACCTCGTAATAATGTGAAGAGTTTGTATAAGTAAGTATAACTAAGTGTACTTAGTTATATATATGTAACTAAGAAGAAGTAAAGATAACTTGATTATAGAAAGACAAGTTAGGAAACAGTTCCAGGCTCAAAATGATAAAGGCCCAGCTAGGGTGGCAGGTGAATTGGAGAATGTTTCTGCAATAGAGTTGACAGGATATGCTGAGTCTGTAGATGGCAAATACAGAGGAGAGGAAGGTAAACCAAGTCTGCACTGTGTTTAAGTTGGGAGCCCAATGGGAGTAGTGACTTCCTAAAATAGGAAGTAAGGAAGGTGATGAGTAGAAAGTTCATTCTTCAGTAATATTAAAGAGAAAAAAAATGGCATGCCTGTCTAATCTACTGTGTTATGTAAAAACTAGAAACTACTTTCCTATCTTCTAATTAAAAACAGAGCCAGGTACACAGATAAATCTTTGTGCAGAGTATAGATGACCGACCGGCACAACTTTTACCTATGAGCCAAAAGAAGCGGCACATAGACTGAGAAAACGTGAGAACTACTATTTTTAAATAACGCAAGTACTACCAGCATTAATTCATTTTTTAAGTGTTTGAATGTCTTTGATGATTCATTATTACTGCTTGAATAAATGCATTTAATGTTGTATATTGTGCCTGTGGCAGGTACTACTAGATGTTCTCCATTATCCCATTTTCTCCACTTTCTTTTAATAATTGAAAGAAATTATTCACCCTTCCACCCTCCAAACTTCCTCCTCCACCCCATTTTATAGGAAAATGGCCTCCTAGCTACAAACTACATTTCCCAGCATCCCTTGAAGCTAGTTAGTAAGTTCATGTGCTGAAGTTACAAATAATGGGAGAAGAATGGAATTGATATATCATTTCTGGGTCATCTCCTTAAAGACAGTTGCTCTTGGATCTCTACTATCCCTTCTTTTATGGGCTGAAGCACAGATGTGATACAGACCCAGCTTTGGTAATGCTGAGCATGACATTGGGAAATGGTAACGCAGGAAGGAAGGAACTTGTGTCCTTTCATGACTTAGAGGAGTCAGTCTACTGCATCACCTGGACCAGCAGAAATGTAATGTGAGAAATACATTTCTATCTATGTAAGCCACTACATTTGGGTGTTTTGTTTTGTTTTGTTCTTGTCATTATAAATCTTACCCTCTACCCCAATGGAACCAAGAATTTACCTTTTTTTTTAAAGAAAAAAAACACACGATTGTTTCAATTGTGAAAATTACCTTTAGGACCTTATGGGACAAATTTTCTTTTTCTTTTTTTTTAATAATGCTGCTTGAACATTTGTATACAAGTTTATTTTGTGGATATGTGCTCTTGTTTCTCATGGGTATATATCTGGCAATGCAACTGATGGGTCATATAGTAACTGTATTTAACCTCTCAAGGAATGTGGCAAACAGGTTTTTTGATAACAAAAGTCTAACATGTCAGTCTGAACTTTCTGAATACTCATTATCACACCAACGTTATTATCAAGGACTTTTCCATTGCTCTTTATGTGGTAACAGTATTTTGAGTTCTAACAGAGAATATTTAATTGTCCGTTTGGTTGGTTTTGGTTATGATTATCCTGCTGTTTGTAATGAAGTAGCAATTTTCCATTTCTTTTACTAACCCTGCCAGTGAGTGTTGGTTGAACAAACTAAAGACATTTTAATTTGCTTTACCTCTGTTATTAGACTTAACCATAAATTAGATAAAGAAACAGGGGTCTCAAAAGAGAATGTCAAAAAATAATGATTCACCAAATTTTAACCTTGAAATAATACTATCAATTTGTATACCATAATTACTGACTTCCGTTAAAATTGTTTTTGACTAAAGAGCAGTATTGAAAATAGAATTTCATTATAGTGCCACTCTTTTGGCAATTGGGGTAAAATATGGTTCAGGATTCTAGTTTTGCATATTCTTCAGTAATAGGGTATCTTGCATCCGTATTTTTACTACTAGTATAATGAATAGCTATGAGATGGCTTAGTTGTCAAAAAAGTTAATCAAAAAGATAGGTAATGTTAAAGAATTGGAGCACCAGGTGATGGTGCAATATAGACAGAACATATCAACGTTATCACACATGGCTACTTACACCACTTAACTCAATTACAGATAGGACTGTTTTCAATCAACTAACTTGAAAAATAACTGCAGTTTTGATTTTTCAGTCACTATCAATAATTTTCAACTTCAGAGAAGCTAAATCAGCTTCTTCCCCTTGACTTCCCAGTAACCAGTGACAGCTGTTGTAGTGGAAAGAACACTTGGCTAGGAATCAGGAAACTTCATTGCTAGCCCTGGCTTTCCCACTTACTAAGAGTGAATTTGGGCAAGTCATCTAACCTTTGTAGAGGGTGATTAGGAAGTGCAAAATAAGATCATCTAAGAGAAGAATTTTGGAAAATAATACGCTTTATATAAATATACAATAGTATGCACATGTGTGTGTTATGTAAGAAAAACTAACATTCTTAATAATATAAAGCCACCTATACATGTATGTGTTCATATATACACATGCACACACACAATTTGCTAAATTAAAAATTGTACTATGTAGAGTTTATGTCCTGGAAGCTTCTAAAATGAGTCAAGGCAGTCATAGATTAGCACACAATGCAAAGGTGAAATGAGAAGCTTTAAAACAAAACAAAGTCAATGTAGTTGACATTTAAGGAGTATTCTTAAGAACCCTCCTGCTCTTCATTGATGGCTGAAAGCAAAACAGATAAGGAGAATTTGTAGTTATAATAAAGGTTACTAATAACTTATTGAATACCTGTGAACTCCCCCCTCCCTGCGCCTCACAGATAAAAGTTAGAATCTTGACAATGACTTACATCGAACCAGATGGTTTCACCCATATCCCAATTCTCTGTCTCTCCCTTTCTGGGTGATAAAGTCAATAGGCTAGCTCAGCCCGAATTCTCAAGAAGGAACATCTGGGAGGTGTCAAGTTCCCACAGTGGAACACAAGCACACGTTAGGCTTGTACCCTGAAGTCCGCAGGACTGTTATCAGAGCACAAGGTTATGGTGGAATATAGACTGAACATATCAAACATATCTTTTGAACTTTTTTCTTAGTGATCACTTTTAATGATGAGAATAAGGAACAAAGTAACAATCATGAGAATAACGAGTTGTTCCTTTACCTAGTCCCATACCACCCAATAGTTATTAAGGTCCTAATTATCTTCCCTCCTAAAATAATTTTAAGTGAGCTACATTCCTTTCTATATACATGTAAGTAAATTGGGAATTAATTTCATTGTGAGGTAAAGGATAATACAAACACCTTTGATCCTCAGTTCGAACAATACCATTGTATTTTGAAACCATCCATCAATTTCCTTTGATCTTTATTTTAAAACAATCGAAAGTAAAGCATTGCATTGTATGGCCTCAATCCTCAACGTGAACAACAAATATGTTAGACTATTTTTATTGCACAGATTCATATAGATGGTCCTCTATCTCAAGCTGAAACTCACAGAGTAATCACTAGATTAATATTGGGATAAGCAAAGAATGGCATTTGAGATTCTTCCCCTCCCCCCAGCCTTAAAAAAATGATAACTTGTAAAATGGGTTAAAAAAAAAATCTCTGCACAGATGTCATGGAAACAAAGAGCGAGAGCTAACCATTGAATACCACTGCCATACTTGTTCTGCTGCTGTGTTTGGCCTCATCACTTAACCAAAGCATCACTCCAGGAGCAGCGCCAGGCATTAAGAAATGTTCACAGCTGAGACATAGGTCTTCCAAAAGTTGGAATTTCTTCTCTAGACTAATATTTCTATTTTCTGATACTCACATGAAAACAGTTCCTAGAGAACAGTGTGTTCAAAATGTGACACCTTAAAACCATAATTTGCCTCTCCTCCAAAGGAGACCTCCAAAAGCAGAGACTCATTTAACATCCGTGTACTTGCCAAATAGGCTGCAGAGAGCACCACCCTGTTTCACAAATGGAAGCCTGTGTCATCCCGGCCTCTCCCAAACAGAGAGAATGAGAGGAAGCAGTGACAGCTACATATTCCACTCATTTCTTGAATGTGCATTTGTGAGCTCACATGTCAATGGCAGACTTCTTAAGCAGGTGCAGAGTAAACAAGTAGAATACATTGCGAACGCTGGTCCTTGCAATGAGAATTTAACCAGTCTCGCAGAGCAACTGCAAAATATATGCGAGTAAATATAGTATAGTTGACCCCGGACTCACCAGACCCCTTTGTCCTCTTGGAGTTGAAAATACCTGCCCAGATTGCCAGAAGTCAGCTAGAACAGAGACAGGGGAGAGAGAGAGAGAAGTCGCAAACACAGTCTTTATATGCCCCCCTCCCCCCCTGCTCAAACATCCTCTTCACTCTGATTGGCTTCTTGTTCTCTCACTGTCCCTTGTCTTTAAAGTGTTTTGCACTCTGCAGCACGCAGGGTTAATGTTGCCACCTTTTCCAATACATCTATGCACATCCTGGGCATGTATGTGTATTTTCAGTGACCCAAGTGACAGTTAGTGGGAGATAGGTTCTTGTAACTCCTTTTCCTAGAAACTTGTCTCTCCCTTGAATGGCTTATCTTGGCTCTTATAAAAGGCTAAGGGAGGTTATCTATTCTCTTCACCTGCAAGTTATAAACCATAATATAGTTCTGTTTTAGAATGATGGTTTGCTGACTGGCATATCACTGCCAGAAAGAAAACTCAGGTTCCATATTTGATCCACTACCTCATCTTCCAAATCAATTACCTCCATAAAATTATGAGCCCATATTGCCTTTCTCTTTGTCATCTTCCTACCTAGATTAACATTTTACTTTCTTAATCTGATTTTTCTTGTTTTCTTCTTTATAAAGTTTTTTTAAAAAATAAAGTTTCCTCTGACATAGTTGAAGCTATAGGTTGTTTTTCTGGAAAACAAAAACAAAAAAAACAAAAACAAAACAAAAATTCTTTATTCCTTGATTCCCACACCAGATTATAGAATGAACATATGTGACTTCCAGGGACTAACAACTGGAATAATTTTGTCATTTTATCTTCATTTCTTGATTGCACAAAGAAAATGGTCAGGTCAAATTCTGTCGTAATAGGACAAGGGAGTTGTTTCCAAGTCCCTTTCTTGGGTGAAATTTTATGGTACCCATTACTGAGTGAAAACAAAAGAGAAGTTTAGCAATCATTCAGCTACCGGTATGCACAGACTGCTATTATAATGGCATTTGCTGAAATGGCAGATATCCAGTATACCATGGCAGAATTTCACCATGACCATTTCTGATAACCAGAATGTGATAGCATGATTACCTACATCTAATTGAATTTCACAGCCTTGGTTTACACGCAGACTGCAAAAACATCTTTTTTAAATCATTTAACTGTTTTCTGCCGGATACATATCAGCTTTTCCTGAAGTCTTTATTGCATTGAAATTTAAATAGCAATGAGATTTAACATTTTCAACAAATAATGTATAACATACTAAGTTTAATCTCTTGGAGCAAACTAACAAATCCCTCCTTCCCAATTTCTCTGGACGGAGACGTACTGAATGTCCTCTCAGAATTCTCAAATGTTGAGTTATTTTTGATTCAGAACATTTCCACTGGTTGCCCTTGAGTAGACATGCCATATTATCACATTACCTTTGGAATCTCTTTAAACTGTGACCCACATTCTCAGCAAGGCAACTAGATATGAACACCTTCTTCTCCATCAACTTTTTTTTTTTTTAAAGACATCTCCCTTGAGTAACTGGTCACCTTGCAAGGTCTCAATCCATTGAGTTGAGTACATGTGAAACATATTCCTATGAAATGTAGGATTTTTTTTTTTTTGCTTCATTTAGAAGTACCAAGAACTTTATTAATATCTTCCCATATACTTGAGTTGTGAAATTCACAATATTGTCCTACAGAATTACATTCCTTAATGTTTCGTGTACTTCCTTCCCATCCCGCTCCTCAATTATACGCATGTTTGCACATGCACACAAATGCACATTCCTACATCTATAGTATAAAAATGTTCTAGGTTAAGTCTCAACTATCTAACTCAAAATTCAGCCTTTTATAAAAGAAAACAAAATTTTATGGGGCCAAAAGTTACAAACTTTCAGTTATAAAATAAATAAGACATGGAAACGTAATATACAGGATGGTGACTATAGTTAATACTATATGTATATTTGAAAGCTGCTAAAAGAGTAGATCTTCAAAGTCCTCATCGCAAGGGAAAAAATTATGTTTGGGGATGGCTGTCAACTAGACTTACTGTGATTATTTTGCAATATATACAAATATTGAATCATTATATTGTACACTTGAAACTAATAATAATGTCGCATGTCAATTATACCTAAACAAAAACTTGTTTCTCAATCCAAAAAGAAAGAAAAATTGCATTAAGCTCTTACTATTCATTATTGCTCTCTGTAAATACAGATCAGGGATGCTATCTTCCACAATAATCTTTTTCACATGATCTGTCTGAAAAACAATCTTGTGAACTCATTGTCTCCTTGTTTTCATATCGCTTTTCCAGGTACCCAAACCAGTCTTCAGAAGTGTATTTAGCTAACTAAGACTTCAAATGTTCTGTCTGCTCCCAAGATTGCTTCATGTTAATCAATAATGAATCTTAATGAATTTCTAAATGGCAGGTTACCAGATATCCTTGATGGGGATAGGAAGAATTGGAGTGGAAACACTGCCAGTGCTTCCAAAGGAAGGGAACAAAAAGGAAAGTGGCAAAATGCATAGCTTGTGATTTTAATAAGCAAAATGGTACCAACTAATATTAGAATTTTCATATGTTATGTCTAATCTTTACCCTGCAGCGTGGACACTATTATTAGCTCCATGTTTACAAATAAGGAAGCTGAAGCTCTCAGTTAGTATGTAATTTGCCCAGAGTCAGAACAGTAAAGTGGGAGAGCCGGGATCTACATTAGGTCTACGGGTGCTCATGCCCACCCACTTGTGCGTGCACATTTTCCTAGACTCTGTCAGAAGGCTTTGGGGAAGGAAAGTGAGAGCTCAAAATCTCTAAGTGTCAGCTCCAAGTAATTTGGAATTTGTACAGGGTAAGAGGCTGGACCAGAAGATATATATGAAGAACCTATAAATGCCCTTCCCTCCACCTTTTTAAAACCCAAAGAAGGTATGAAAGTAAAATAAGAAGAACATGGGCTTAGAAGTCAGAAGGCACTGGGTCAAATTCTGTTTCTGACAGTTATTATACTGGCTGTTACCTTGGAGAATATCACTTAGTTTTCTGGAGCCAAGTTCGCCCATATAAAAAATGTAGCAATATCTACTTAATAGGGCTACTGTGAGGATGGAACAAAATAAATTATACGTATGTAAGTCTCAGGATGCTCATAGTATAATCTCAATCAAGGATTTTTCCTAATCCTTCCATCCATTGTTATAGTTTATTTATATCTAACCTTTGAATAACTGCAAAGGAAGATGCTTTTCAAGTCTGTAACAACATATTCTTAAGTGAGCACCAGACAGCAGCCGTACCATCATGGCTCAGAGCGTGAATTCTAAATCCTAACGACCAGTTCAAATCCTGGCTCCACTCTTTAAAAGTTGTGTAATCATAGCACGTTTGTTCAAACACTTCTGTTCCTCTGTTTCCTTATCTGTAAACTAGGGATAATAATAATGATATCTGTAAAATAGGGGTAATAATGATAAAATAGGGAGAATAATAAAGTTCATAAAATTCAAATTTATTAATACAAATAAAGTGCTTAGTACATGCCCACTTAGTGACTGGCACTTAGTAAGGGATCCATAAAGGCTAGAAATAATAGAGCTAGAACAGTAATCCTCCATTGGAGGTGATTCTGCCCCCTCCTCAGGGTACATTTGCCAATGTCTGGAGACATTTTTGGTTGTTACAACTTGCCAAGGAGACGGCATCTAGAGGGAGGAGGACAGGAATACTGCTAAACATTCTAATATACACAAGACAACCCCACAACAAAGAATTATCTACTCCAAAATTTCAATAGTGATGAGGTTGAGAAACACTGAGTTGAGAAAATGCACTCCTGGTCAACAGAGATTCTGAGATAATTCCCCCATGGGGCAGAAGAGGTCACTAGTCAAATATTACTGGGAAACCAAATATCCCCATAGAAACTGCACCCCATTTAATATCAAATAAGCTAATGTGAAAAAAAAGTAAAAGTGGTTATTGGATGTATGGGGTTATAACAACTCAGTGTGTCTTAGAATTGTGTTAAAATGATCTTTTAAAAGAATATTTCTCATTAGAATCACTATGCTAAAATTCATTGAATAAGAATTTTGAGCATAGATGAGCAAGGATGCATAAGGGCTTTAGAGCCCATAAAAATTAATGCTTGCAAATTTATCTGGATTCCTTGCCCCATAGGACCTAGCAGGAGAAAATGGTCTGCCTATAATTGATACTGAGTAGGAAAAAAGTGACATGAATTTTCATGCTCCTTTATATTTCACCCTCCTCATCCTGGCCCAGATACTTTGTGGGTGATGGGATTAAAGAAAGCTAAATGTGAAGGGAGCAACACATCTCTGTTTTCACAGTCTCAATGTTTCTGGTGAATTTAGCAGTATCTCTAGCAGGGAGGATTCCTATCAATCCTCTCTGTGAGTTTCTCTGTATCTCCTCCACCTTGAGTTGAAGAAGGTACCTTGGCAACTTGAACCAGAACCTACTAAGCCCAGGGGATGGCTTTCCTTACCAAAAAGCAGGCATCAAAGTCTAAGGAGGAAAATAGGGAGCTCTCTGTCAGGAACACACTCTCGGTCCTGACCTTCACTATTTGGGAACGAGACAGTTACAATGGGTCCCTTTCTGTTCTTCAATCCTTGGCAGGGATGTATTGCTGAAACACAGAACACTGTTCCAATGAACAGAAGACACATAAAGAGGTATGACTCCTTCTCATGCTGGGAAGTGCCATCCACCAGAGAGGCTCATATGGTGTTTAACATGGACTCAACACTGTCTACTATGTGTGAAAAAAATGACTCTTTGTGTTATTCTGATTGCAGTGGGCTGAACAATATGCCCAAACATATTAAGTCCTAATCTCTAGAATTGGTAAATGTTGCCTTATATGTAGATTTGATTAAGTTACGGGTTTTGAGATGAGGGGATTATCTTGGATTATTTGAGTGGGCCTTAAATGTAATCATGAGTGGCCTTGACACAGGGAGGCAGAGGAAGATCTGACATACAGAGGAGGCCATGGGACCCTGGTGGCAGAGACTGGAGGAAGGGATCAGCCACAAGCCAAGAAACGCCAGCAGCTATCAGAACTTGGAAGGGTCAAGGAATGGATTTTCCCCTAGAGCCTCCAAAGTAAGCACAGCCCTTGATTTCTGCCCACTGACAACAATTTTGGACTTCTGAACTATGAGATAATATATTTCCATTGTTTAAGCCACCAGTTTGCAGAAATTTGTTTCAGCAGCCACAGGAAACTAATACACTGGTCATGACTGAGGACTCTCTTCTCACAGGCCTCCATTAGCCTAATCTAAGAGGAAAAGAGGGAATGGAGGAATGGGAAAAAGAATAAAGGAACAGAAGGCAAGCAAGAGATAAAAGAGGATTGAAGAAGAGGAGACAAGAGAAGACAAGAACCAGGAAAAAGTGGAGGAGAAATAATTCACTGAGTGGTATAGGTCCACACGTGAATGGTATTGGGAAGAAGCACACAATAGCCTCCAAATTCCACTTCTACCTACATAGTAAATATTAAAGTTATGCCTAGGTCTGCAACATCAGGGAAATTTGTCTGTAAAACATCTTCATGATTCATTCAGTGGTTATAGTGTAGCTTACGGAATTTTTTCTCATTGAGGTACCAATAACTTCCTTTTGGTAGAAAACAGTAACCCCTTAATCACTGAGCTCTTTGACCTGATGTGCCAACACCAAACATCTTCATGATTCATTCAGTGGTTATAGTGTAGCTTACGGAATTTTTTCTCATTGAGGTACCAATAACTTCCTTTTGGTAGAAAACAGTAACCCCTTAATCACTGAGCTCTTTGACCTGATGTGCCAACACCAAACATCCTTCAAGATCCTATTCATAACCCACTTCCTCTATGAAATCTCCCTTGACCTTTTCTGAATTCCTATTACACTCCCAGAAAGTATATTTGTTATTTCTCCCCCTCTAAAAAGAGGCTAGGAATGCTGCTAAACATCCTAAAATGCATAAGACAACCACCGACAACAAAGAATTATGACATTTTGATACCTGCTCCAGCAATTTGCACAGGGCCAGTTTATAACGCAGTCCTGCAGTGAGGGACTATCTACTTTTCTGAGCATAATAATGCAGATGGTCTCATCACCCTCATCTTTTACCTACTTATCATATTGTACAATGATGATTGATACTGAGAATTATGTCCCTGAGGCATGCTAAATCATAGGCATGCTAGGTCTAAATCATAAAAAATAGATTGATATAATTCATTATCTTGCTGGTTAAGAGAATCTACTCATACATTTTCAGGAAGAGTTGAGGCCAGAAAGCATTTCTAATTCATCCTAATTTCACCCAAATATGCAATTAACAGCAACCCCTTACATCCCAAGTACTGTGTTTCCCCGACAATAAGACCTAGTCAGACAATCAGCTCTAATGCGTCTTTTGGAGCAAAAATTAATATAAGACCCGGGTTTATTTTACTATAATATAAGACCAGGTCTTATCTAATCTAATCTAATCTAATCTAATCTAATCTAATCTAATCTAATCCAATATAATATGGTCTTATATTAATTTTTGTTTCAAAAATGCATTGGAGCCAATTGTCCGGCTAGGTCTTATTTCCAGGGAAACACGGTATTCAAGTATCTGAAGATTGACTTTCTTACCAGAAGTTAGTCTTCTCCTAAAATATACTGAAGGTACCTTCTTTCTGATATTTATTTCCCAATATGTGGCAAGTCTTAGTATAAAAGTTAAGTTGATTTTTTTAAATTGATTATATGTTCCTGCTATACTTTCCCAATGGAAGGACTGTGCTTTGAGGCATGTTTATATTTTTCGTATTGCTCATTTTCATCCACTGTAACTGAAATTTCAGTTCAGTTCAGCCAATTATCCCACAATAAGTGATCAGATAACTGTCCACATGCAAATCATTATGTATACACATGGCTAAAGAATCTACTCAAGCATGTGCAACTGTTTGCGAGTATCCCTCATGGTTTCACATTTTAATGTTTATTTTTTTATTTTTAAGCATAAAAAGACCAAAGGCACATTGTGGCATTCCCATCGTGTAAAAGCAGTGAATATAAACCACATCATACAATTAAGAATAACAAACACACAGAGAATGGAAATAAATAAAACGAGTAAATTAATTAACACACTTCCAAAACAGAAAACCAAGACTTAAAATATTGTACACCTTAGTGAAATAACAGCTGCCTTATTAAAAACCATATGTGCCATTAGTATGGTATTTTATAATTTATTGCCTTTCCCACCTTGGAAAAATTATATTACAGTTATATGGCCCATATTAACAGTTTTTTGGCCTTTTATAAGTAACAGCTTTTGAAACTGGACATTTAGCTATCCATTAAGTCAGCTGCTTGAGAAAAGCTTTCATTTTTTGTTTTTGACTCTTAGATTGCTCCAAAAGAATGATTCAGACAAATCATAAAAGGATTAATTCATAATATTAAGTGATGAAATTCATAAAATATACCTGCACCCTCTCCAACTAGTGTGTTATCTATGTATCTAAAGCACGATGCTTTCACATCACTCACGTGTACACAGATTCCTATTTTGATGACCTTAATTAGTCCAGAATAATGAGTAGGATCAAAAGGCCCACACACCATGAAAAACTTAGAGGCTTTTAAGTAGGGAAAAGGTCCTTGACTAGGCTGATACAACCAGGTTCTTTTTTCTTTCCAGAGAGAATACTATAGGTGACAGCCTATTTTCTGGTTTGCTAATGATAAAATGCTTAATCTTCTTCCAGCAATTACCTAACCTTCCTTTCCTGTTCAAAGGACTTGCTGAAAGAAAAGAAACTCCTTAATGCCAATGATCCTTTAAAACGATTTTTAAGTGACTGTTTCCATAGGTGGCCAAGTGACAAAGCACATGAACTCTGAAGCCACACCCTGCATTCCAATGTGGGCTCCACACTTACCCACATCTGATTTTGAGTAAGTTACTCAATCTGTCTGTGCCTCAACTTCCTCATTTGAGATGTATTCTCAAATGAAAAAGATAAATAACACCAGCATCAGAGAGTTGTGATAATTAAATGAGTTAAAATATACAAAGTGCTTCAAAATAGTGTTGGCACATAATAGCACACAGTATGTGTTAGGTATAAAGTATCCACATCTCTTTCCCAGCCACATATGACAATTTGAAGATAAGATTTGAAGATATAAAGATATGTTTGTAGCAATATAGTATCTATCTGTTTATCTATCTATATAACCATCTATCTAAGGAACTGGCACTCAGTAAATATTTGGTGAATTAACACAATCTGAGAGAATAAATAGGCTAATTCTAGAGTCTAATTAGCTTTGTCACTGATTATTGCATATTTGAGGTGATGTGTTGCTGTATAGTATAGGGAGACAAGAATCTCAGAGTTCAGGGGAGATTTCTATGAAGTGGGTCAGGCTTAGACAGTAGAAAAAAGTAAGGTTCATTTATGGAAAACTACCATGGGCCATATTCTGAGCCCGGCACTTTTCATGTGTCATTATATAAATGTCTCCTAAAAGCTCTCTTAAAGTAGACACAATAAATTCCATTGTGCAGATGAGGTAAATGAGCTCAGTAATGTTAAGTAAATTACCCCTAATTGCATAGCTAGAAACTAGTGGTAGAGCAGGAATTCTCATCCTACATGATTTTTTTTAGCAAAACATAACATGGAGAAAGGAAAAAGGTGGGTTATGCAAGTTAAATGATTTCACAAAAGGGTCATTATTGAATAAATCATTGACAAAAAAGCTTTATAATTCAAAGATGGTTTGGTATCTCTTAGAGTTAACATGGAGGCAGATACTCAGACTACACATTGTCCACACTCAATCCAGTGGAGAACGCCACTGTACATTTCAGTAGTAGACTTCCAGACTATCAGAGATGGAAAGTGACCCAGAAGACTATTTAGTCCAACTTCCTCAACTAACAGCTAAGAGACGTCAGAGGTGAAATGGCAGGCTCAATGTCATAAAGGCAATTAGTGGCAGAAACAGCCAGGATTCCTTTGGACCCCACACGCCACTCCTTTCAGCATGCAGGATAGCCAATGGGCTTTTAAATCCATCCATTTAGATGCATGTAAATTCTAGTTCATTTTAAATACCCGAATTTATCCTACTTTAACATCTAAACCTAAAAAGAAAACTAAGCTGATTCTTGAAATTCTTTGGGGAAATATAATAAATAATAAGAATGTTCTCTTAAAAAGCAGGTGGCATTTATATTTAGGAGCTTCTATTTTTAAAGCCTACCAAAATTCTAGTATGTATCCTGCCAAATGAGAACAAAAATTAAGTATTGTCTGCATGGGAGAACAGCCTTTTTAAAGGAAAGTGCTGCATTTCTTCATGTGGAGAGGAATTAAAAGCATCTTTATTTATTTTTTTGTTAGATTGCATTCATTCACTCTAACAGAGTACCAAACAGCAATAATAGCAGGAATCCTACTTTCCTGGCATATTTCACAGCACTCATTACAGTGCTGTATTTTCGGTAGTCCCTGATTGGTTGGCGGTACCTTTTCCTAGTTCAGTACAATAGACGGCTTCAGGACAAGTCACACAAAATATGCCAGCCACTGTGCTAGGCAAAGCACAATGCCTTTGAAGCTATGAGAGCTATGACTGATATCCTGCTAGGGAGGTGGAAGAAGGCGATGTTCCAGACTATGCCAGTGTTTGTGTTGTAGAGAACTAGGCAGCACAGCACACACTTTCTTCATTATAGTATCATTAGGAAAGTTAAGTCTTTCACTGCGCATGCACCAGAAGTGTATCACCGTCAGCATCATCTCTTATCAGGCTGGCAAGCATCAGGCTGTGTGATGGGACCCACACTAAAGAGAAACTACCATCTAGCTGTATCATGGTACACAGCTAGATCACAGGGCTTAGGAAGCTTGGTTCATGAGTTATAAGAGACGGTTGTAATGTGAAAAGCACATTGCCCACTGCTTCAGCACACTGTATGATTACAAACATAACAAAACACCTGAATGTGCCAGATCTTGGGAAGCTCAAACTTTTCAACTTTAAACTTCAAAATATGCCAAACATCACTTTGGCAGAAAGGGTTTCGGGTTGCAATAACAACGTGGAGAGAGAGGAAGTACTAAAGGTAAAGACAAAGAACGATGGAAGTACACAATTCAAATGATTTTTATAGCAGACACTTAGCCCAAGTCAGCAAATAAATTGCTAACTGACAAGAAATTGGCATATGAACCAAGCAAGTGTCTCAAGCCAAACATCCTGAAGTAAAGGAATGATGGCGGGATGAATAGGCAAGGAAACCACAATCAGCACAGATTAGCTGGGTATTGGCAGGCCTTGTTGGCCCAGCAAAGATTTACCTGCCATATTGCATAGGGAGGGTGAAGCACAGCTTGCTGGAGACGATATTGAAAAGTCAACAATGATGGAGCAATAGATGTTAATACATCATATGGGTCTCTCCACTTGCTTTAAAATACCATACTGCAAAATCAACTTGGGATTTAAGGCACCAATATGTTACAATCTCAGCTATTTTGTTCCACATTAACCATCCAGTGGAAAAGTCCTGGTGAATTATGTGGTGATGACAGGAATCACTATAAAAATCCACAAATATGATGTCCAACACACACTCGGGCCTCCACTGTATACTTACACAAACACAGGGGAGATGATGCATGCAATGAAAAGACAGATACTTTATTGATATCCACTATGGGAAACTCAGCATATTTCGTGCTCGATAAATTAGTCATGGCTATTGGTGGCACACATATGTTAGCTGATCAGTATGATTTTCCTGCCATTCGCAGCACTGAAGGAATGGTTTAAACCCTTTGGTGGAAATTCCAAGGACACTGTGATTTGAATTTTCATGAATACAATCAGGTAACTGGTCTGTTAAGTGCTAGAAGACATTGCCAATTTGGCTATCAAGATCAGTTAATAAACACCTTTTGCTCACTATAATAGATAGGGAAAGATGGCTGAGTACAGGTGTGGTTGGTTTAGTAAGCAAATGTATTTTGAACACAAAATATGCCAGCCACTGTTCTAGGCAAAACACAATGCCTTTCTTCAAAGAGCTTACTGTCTAGTGAAGGATCTTGCAATTTAGAAATGTGGTAATTACATTTAGAGCATCTAGACATAATGTATCAAATAAAGATGCTGTCTGGATACCATTGGTTGCATTCTGCAGTTTTCTATATAGCTTTCAAAGATTTGGATTCTGGATCCAACACTGACTAAAAGAATTAAGATGTACAATTGATGATATTGAAATAACAATAAAAATACCTAATTCTTGGTTCCTCTCACACACATTTTTCTATGTTGGGCCTTCTGCTAATAATTAGAAAAATGCACTGCAAATATTAAAATGGTGATGCTGTACTACGGTCTGACCTTCCCAAATCCTTCCTGGATTCCAAACATTAGGAAATGGCTCTTCACACAAGTCATGGGTATCTTGGGAATTAGCTCCCGTGATGTTACCAGCAAAAGCTAAGTACTTATCTGTTGGTAAAAGACAGTGTTACTTTTGTAAACTTGATCAAACATTTGTATAAAGTTGTGGTGTTGAGATCAGTACCAAAATAGGCATGGATCTCACGCTGGTGCTTGCCACTTTGCTGAGTGTCAGTTATCGCATTAGGAAAGTTGGTAGGTTTCAACTGTGTTGTCTGCTCATGTGGAGGACAAAAGAAGATTCCTTTCACATTCACGCTTTCAACATATTTCAAGCACTTGGGTTACAGACCCCAGACGATTTTAACTTATTTTCCTTTAGCTGCCTACTTTGTTTCTAGTTCACTTGTAATCACTCTCTGAGAAAAGCAGTAAATACTAAGCATTTCAGGGTAATAAAAATTTAGCCTGAACATCTACTTGCATGAACACTGCATGGGAAAATTTTTCTTCAGCTGCTCTGTGGTCCCAGTGTCTGAGACTGTACATCCCACTGAGAAATATAAAGAGTCCCAAAGGGCACGATTGAGGGTAGAGAACATCTGACCTCAATCACAGGCGTCAGGATAAGAAATGCATAACACATGGTCACAGCTCCAACGCCGTGATCTCGCGGTTACTGCACAGGATGGCAGCTGTTCAGCTGGACGTCTGGGTCTCAGTGGCTCCAGAACTGGATTGTTCTCTCATGAGATCTGTCTATGAGAAGCTCAGCCCATCTTCGGTAATGGTTCTGAGAATTTGCATCTAATCTTCATGTAGTGCCCGACAAATGATAAATTTTGCATATACACACAAGATTCTTGTTTCTGGCAAATAAAGGTTGCCCAAAAGCAAAATATTAAAACAGGAAGGATCGTTTTTGTGTTGTATGGCTATGTCTGAACTGATCCTTCATCTTTTGTGTTTACACTCAAAAGAGATCAAGATTATGTAAGGTTCTTGGCTGTCTTCCTGTATTATCTGATATTATCTAAATATAAATAATTTTTTACCTACTTTTCAAAACTTCCATTTCATTCCACTTTCTGAGGAAAGCAATAAACAGCAAGATGTTGAAGGGTAATGAAAGTTTAGCATATGCAAATCTAGTTTGCTAAGCAAGTCTAGTTGTATCAATTTCAAATGGTGTATTACATAACTATTATAATTGGTAACTAGGAATTATGAAGTGTATACATATTTAAACATATCCAGCTAATCAACTTTACAGTGTACCAAATGAAGGAATTCTATATAAATCCTTAAAAATGACAAGGTTGAGGTTGGTAACATATATAGAAAATGTTTTTAGCCAATTACATAAGATATAATAGGCTTACATGAGTTAAAGGATGAATGAGTAAATGGATAGACAACTGAATTAATGGAAATAATGCTTTCTTGGGTGGAAGGCCACTAGTGCTAAGTAACTTATGAATGTAAGTATGTTGTTGGCATCATCTCTCAACAGTGGGAAATTTTTCCAAAGCAGATAGCAGCAAGTGTAAATAGAATCCCTTTGTATATTTGTGTGGGCCTTTTTTTTTTTTTTTAAGTATCTATATAACCACTTGGTACAAATTCCAAACCATACAATAATTGAAGACATTTTAAACACAGTTTGAGGGGTCATGCTGTTTGCTCTATTTACTTGCTTTCTATTTATTGCAGTACTTTTATCGCTGCAGTTGGCTGGGCACAGGGGGTGTCCTTTGCAAAGACTATCGATAGGACCTAGAATATTGGAGCTGCTCAATAACTAAGCACTCTTCCATAAAAATAGTTTCTTTATAACATAGTGTAATACTTACATCAAGTGTTCAGAAATGGAGAGTTCTTAAAAAAGATTTAGGCAAGACTTCAGAATCAGAAAATTTTGTGTAGATTTTGATTTAGTCCATTACTGAGCAAATAAGGGGAAGCAACTTGATTTGAAACAAACCTCTCCAGTTATCAACTATATAAAATGGTGGGTACGAAATGTAAGATAAAGGGCCAAGACAAATTATACATGCCCATTAATGATCAGTCTTTCAAGGACAAAGAGATGGCACGACACAATAAATCCCTGATCTTAGTTGTATATAGTGAAGAAAAGCTGGATGAGATTTAAATGTCTAACGGTCTTCAAATTAAAATCTTTCCTCAGGTCACAATGTCTGAGTCTGTAAATGGTACTTGGAAACATAGCAGATGACTGTGAACGGCTCGTATGGACAGAAAAAAAAAAAGAAATTTTATGTGAAATGGTAACACAGGACCAATGCCCCAAATCAGGTTGTTCCCAAATACCTGGGAAGGAAAGGATGAAGAACAGGATTAGAAATCAGCCCTGAAGAAGTTCATACCCTTTTGATAACCAAATACTAGTTCTATGCTTCAAACCAGAGGGAAGAGCTACCCTCTAGGTCCCGACTTAATTGGATGATTCGATGATGATCCTGAATGGGTGGCGAGTTCTGATTAATAGAAATGTGGCAGGCAGAGCAGGTGGGGAAGTGACCTCTGGTAATACATTACACATCTCGGGAAGCTACCTGAAGTCCTTCATCTGAGTGGCCCTTGGGACTGGAGCCATAGCTTGGACACCTGGCACAATACATGATACTGAAAACCAAATTTTAAAAGAGTACTCGGTACATCACCTGGAAAAGAAACCGTGTTCTTGTCTTTGTTTTGGGATAGAGACTAAGACTCAGAGAAGGGCATCATCAAACCTTTAAGGCATTGCTCTTGAACTTGAGCACCTAAATCACCTGTGAGACTTGTAATAATGCACATTGATGGCCCCACCTCCAGAGTTTCTGCATCATTAGGTCTGGGGATGACCAGAGAATTGGTCAGTTAACCAGCTCCCATGTGCTCCTGTTGCTGCTGATTTGGGGACCACACTTTTGAGAACCAGTGCTTTAAAGAATACTAGCCCCCCAAAATATGTATCTTACAGAAAACTATTGTTCTCAATGGAGTCTAATTCGTAGGTTTACATGCAGTTAAAATTTAAAAAAAAAAAAAAAAAATGAGCAATGACCACTACTGTTAATTTGGAACAAACTAACCTCACAAAAGACTTCTCCAATGGAAAAAATGGGAAACTCTTTCCACGATACACATTGGCTTCATTGGCTGTGGTCTTAGTCAAAGCACAGAATGAACTTGGCCAGCAGCGTGAGGTCTCTCAAGCTTGCAGCTGTTGGGAGGAGGCTGCTCTGCCAGTGACTCTGGGCAGGAAGTGCCTCGTTAGAACTGATGCATCTATTTTATTCAGCTCAGAAAAAACAGGCAAAAATTCCTTGGTTTCTCCAAACTTCTTTCAACCTCCCCAAAGCCACCATGTTAGATGGTTTTGCTGCCATGGCTGCTTGACTTCTGGTAACTGACAGCTTGAGGTTCAGGATGATGGGAAGTTTTCAAAATGCTAAGCTGTAGATCAAGCCTGTGTCTTCACTCACAGTGGGCTTAATGATAGCATCAAATGAAAATCCAAAATGAGACACAAGCACAGAGTACTCAAACTGAAAACTATCTGAAAGGAAGACACTTTGCATCCAGATCCAAACGTCAGCAAGCAGTCCATAAAGTGTCCATAAAGAACTTTATGGTTTGGTGCAACGTTCATCAGAACTAGAACTTCCCAATGCACACGTCAGGTTCTACAGGATGTCTCACAATGCTGCTTTCCAGGACCCTGCTTCAGATAAAGGATGGACTGCTACCGCAGTTTTTTTCTTTCAAGTAAACAGTTTAAAATGTGTGTTGTTGAAGGCAGCCCAGCTTCCTCTGTGTTCAGATCATTTTACAGAACTCCTGCCATCCTTCATTTCCTTATCCAGCTAAGTGCTCAGCAACAATGGACAAACAAAATCTAAACTAGCATTACCACTACCCTAGGGATAACATTGAATAAGAGTTATGCTATGATCTGATAATAGCCAGCTTCAAGAACTGAAAAGGGGAAAAAAAAGCTTATAAAGGAGATACATTAGAAATTTAGATTTTTAAATCCTATGTACAACATGATACACATTTTCAGAATTGCTCTTTTGGCGTTAAGGAGAGAAGGTGATTAAATAGGGCCTCCTGATATATGAAGCACATATAAATACTGCTCTTAAAATGAGCTGTGAATCAGCACACAAAGGATGAAGAGAAACAATCTTGTTTTACCAAGAGAAGCCTTTCACTCATGGGTAACAGACCTGCCCGCATCCTTAGGAAAACACTTGTGTTTCATTTATTAATCTCACTCACTCTCCATTATCCCGATGTCTTAAAATGCATGCATAGGACAAGCACGCATCACTCCAGTCCAGAAGCTGGCCCAAACAAAGGACAGAAACGTGCTTCCTGAGATCCTTGAGCAAGTGACTATGGATCCAAGAGAAAGATATGAAAGACTCTTGGAGGGCGGAAATATTTCGAATTGAAATACAGTATTTCAAGAACACAGAGAGCTGCACTATCTTAAGGTATATGTTTTCACATTGTTGACCAAGTGTTTGGGGCTTTTAAAAGCCATTTGAACTCTTGTGGGCTTCAATGACACAAAAATACACCTGATTCTAAATTGAAAAATTTCTAAGGAAGAAATAAAAGGAAACTGTAATTTGATGGAAATCCGGACACTATAAAAATTAGACTTGTCCTTTTTAAAAAAAAAAAAAAGAGTATTTTAAGAAAATATGAAATCAGAATTTAAAGGAGACTGTCAATTAGTGACGAACTAATGAGCATACAATATTATCCTCCTTTACCTCAGAATATTTTCTTACTTTTAAATTATAACATCTGAACTGTTGGTAGTTTAACATCCACTAATTTTGTTTAAAAAAATTCTTCAAGCCAGTTTTCTAATCTTTTATTTCCAGTGAAGTATACAGCTAAGATGACCCAGGGCTCCAATATTTAAGGCTAAATTGTAACTTTCGTTTTTATTTAACTAATGCCAGTCAAAATGCTTTACTGAAAACTAAAAAATGAGAGGGTGTCAAGTTGTGGGGCTCTGTCGAGAGATGATAGAAGACAGTCTGGGCATGGAGGTCCAGCATGTGCCAGTTTGAGAGAGCATTCGCTCTAGGGAATAGCAATTGGGCAACTTCAACTTCTTAAAACATAGCAAGTTATTGTTAGAATGATTATTCTATTGTGATAAATGTGGTATGGCTCTATTTTGACTCTAGGGGCACTTTTTCTCATGTTCCTATTTATATGCTCAAAGGCGTAAGATGCTACATTTGGAAAGGTGGAGGTCATCCAATTACATATTGTTTCAACTATCCTCCTGCAAGGGAACTAACATGATGCTATGTTTAGAAATCCAGTATATTCCTACAGAGCAAGGCAGCAAGTTCACACCCACAATTGTCACGTGGCTTTGTACCACATCAGAGTCAAGCTGTGTTATGGAAGAAGAGACACCCAGCTACAGAAATATTCCTAGTTTTAAACATGAGAGTAGTCAGACATGTGACATTTAAATCCTTTTCTAACTGGCTGGTCCTGAAAGAAATGCAGGTGCTACAAATCCCAGATAGCCGGCCCCTTTGTTGTGGGTTGTAGAATTACTAGACTTCAGAGGTCAACAGTAGGGTTGACCTGGTAGAACACTGAGTGAGCTGGGTTGGGTTTGGCTTTAGGTAGCATGTGGGTATAGGCATGGATAGATCAGGGGAGACTAAGCTGGGGGCAGGTAAGGTTACAACTTCAAGGTCAGCTAGTTTCACCAGAGCAGAGCAGACTGGTTCACTTTGTTACTAATCAAGATCAAGGGAGACTTCTTTGAAATCTGTTTGGGGCTTGGAATCTAAAGTTCTGCTTCTAGACGTAAGTATTTTTCCTAACCTTAAATTAGATGTGTCGTATTTTATACGGAAATGAAACTAAATGGAATCTTTCATGGTTAAAATTTCTTTTCTCAAGTAGAAATAAGCTGATATGTTTTTATTGCTAAATATTTGAGAACTTAAAATTTGAAAGATGTAACTATTTTTATATTGAACTTTGGTGCATGAAATGGCTTTATATACAAACTTTCCCAAATTTACTTTCCAGCTTAAGGTTCATGGTTTAGTTTTGATCCAAGAAAACCAGATGCTTTCGTGAGGACAGCTTCCTCATTGTAAGGCCATGAAAATCACAAATTTTCTTTTTGTTTTGAATTGAGAGAAAATACTGGGATGGTTTGTTTGAGGAGGGAGTGTAAGAATCTTGGAAAAGGAATCACTTCATGATCATTCACGTTCTTGGCTACCATATTATGTGTAGTTGGGTTTATAGTACAAATTGCGGATAAAAGAATTTGAGGTATTTGCCCCTTCCTAAAAAAGGGCTTGCTAAGTAAATACACCATCTAATTATATGTACAAATTTGGTCCCATGTAAAACAGTATTTGTTACTTAACTATAAGATTCAGTACAGATGAGAGAAAATGTAATAATTATTGTGATTCTAAATACATTTTACATACCAATGATCCAAGCCTCAAAATGGAAAATGTGTTTACCATAGTTGAAAGGAGAAAAATGAAAAAAAAAAAAAAAAAAGGCTTGTTTTCTTAGGTAAGTGGGCAGGCATTTTTTATCTATTAACCTTTAAATCCAGTTGCCTTCTGTGCACTATTTTGTGAAGCTACAGATTTCATCTCTCTCTTGATTAGTAAAAATGTGTAAACTCTAACAATAAGAGGAAAAGCTGGTGGTTTGGGGAAACTGGATGCCTAAGATGTTATATAACCAACTGGTTTCCAACCTTCAAATCAGACACTACTAATCAAGGAAATAATAATGACATTAGCCAATGGGAAAAACATCACGCCAGATTTCTCCCAGCTGTTTCTCCCCTCTGTGGTCCTCAGTAACTTCAATGGAAGTTTAGTGTGTTTAGGGAGAAAGATGGCCAGAAGAATCAAGATTATTAAACCGAAAAGGTCAATCTTCAAATGCAGTCTTGGACCAGGCTCGTTGCAAGAATAAGGTTTATCCCTTCCAGTGTCCCAGTGCTAAAAGCAACATGGCTGACTAGCCACAACTAATATCACACATTATCCTGCCAAAGGGGTGAGTAAAGGAAAAAAACAGTTGCTGGCTTTGAAATGTACAAATCAAGCTATTAGTGTTTCTTTAGCATTCTTTTTGATTTCCAACTCAAGCATATTGGGACTGCAAGAGATAGGAAAAATCCTCAGAGGATCGGGTCCTTGAATTTAACTCCATGCAAACACAGGGCCAAGGAATTCTGACAAAACTGTTGCTCCCAAAAAGCTGACTTTCCCTTTGAAGTTCCATATTTAAAGTCTGACACCTGCAGTCATCCAGCAGTTGCATACGGCATTCCATAATATGATATAATAGGTTTATTTTTTTTCAGATTAAGAAGGTCTTTCATAAGATCCCTGTCCATTCTGTTATAAAACCATCAGAATATGTTTGCAAGGATTTGCCAAGTAAATAATTTGAGTTACCTCAAGCTTTCAGGTCTAACTGGCCTGACATATTTCAGTTTTTTTTTCAATGACCACGGATGGGCTAAGAATGGTTTAGATCAGTTCCTAACACACAGAATGGACTACGCATGAAGTTCCTACTAGTACATGAAGGGAGAAGCTATGTAACTGTTATCTGTAGGACTTAAATAAAACCTGCTAATTCCCTCCCTTATTTTTTCCCCAGGTAGTCGTTCAGCTTCAAGGAGATACAATATTATGGTGTTGGTCAAAAGAGCAATGAAAATCCTGACAGAATTTCTTACTACCCCAAATGCTACTAGAGCGACGCAGGTTACGTGGAGCACCACGACTATGAGCCCCTCTTTCAAAACGGCCCATTTCCACTAAAACCTCACACTGTTCCTTAGCACGTGAACAGCTTGCAGTCCTGAGGTTAGACAAAACCAAACCAAACCTGTTTAATGTTGTCCAATCCAGAATTTCTCCAGCTACCCCGAGCACATCAGTCCTTTTTCAGGTAATGCCTAATGCCAAACAAACCTTGGGACGTGAACACCTGTTTGGTTTCTTTTTGCCTTTCTAGCACACGGACTGGCCTATAGCAGGGACTCAGGAAAAGGTTTTAGGAATTGAATAAGTGACAAAATGAATGCCTGTACTCTCAGAGGTTATTCAGACTGTATTATGTAATCTTGGGATATAAAACGCCTTCATCTTCTGTAGTAATCGTAGCATTAAAATTCGTGGAAAGAGAGTGCCATGTCTTCTGCATATTCAAATACAGTAAGTTGGGAGAACATATCTTGAGTGGAGAGAGGAGCATCTTTATGAAATCTGAGAAGTCTAACAAGCAAGTGTACTTCAACAAACACCAAATGTAATGCATGTTAGGAAGGTATTGCTTTATTGTCCTTGTGTCTGTGCATAATTTTTCCACCATGACCCAATGGGGATTTAGTTCCTGGATGTTGACCATTATTTAGCATTTAACACAATTCTTTCTCCACTGGTAGATTAGCAAGGAAAGAGGCTAAGTTCTGAACAACACTTGGATGTTGAAAAAAGCTGAGGTACTGAAAGTAGAAAGATAGTATCAAATTATACGAGAACTCTTGCAGAACAAATCTCATGGACACAGGAGTTTGGTACTGTGATTTCGGTCAGAGTAAACCAAAACGGTCCAGGATATGACTAAAGTGATCGCAGTTGGATATTTGGCCACAAAGAGACAAATAAATAAATTCTGCAATAAATTCTTTACAGGGCTGGCTCTTCAATTCAGATAGCATTTGTAGATTCTTTATTGCTATTAGATGTGGATGATTGGAAATAAGGTTAAGACGCTGCATGTAATAATAGGCTGCTGAGATGGTGAATGTAACGATCCTGAGCATTTATAAAGTGAACTAATATTATATTTGCATATCTCCATGACATGTTATAACACATGATAATTTATTAGGGAGAAAGCATTTTAAAAACATCAATTGTATATAAACACTCCCTGAATCTAAAGTGCTAGCAACCTCTGCCTCAAGGCGAACTCGTTTTCTCCTTTTTAGCCAGTAATTGAAAGACCTCAATTATAAATCCAAATTTTGGATGGAAAAATGTGACTGACCACACCTGAAAAAAGAAAATGCAACGTGAAAAATATCACTTTCTCTGCTGGTGTAAGTTGCTGATAAGTTAATTGTAAGTCATTCACGAGCTGATATTACTTGGATTGGTTTAACTTATCATTCGCAAGAACCAACTGTATTTCATGTTAGTGTTTGGCAATGCTGAAGAGCAGAAGCTTCGAATATGTCTGCGAGATCTTCTGGGCCGAAACTGCAACAAGGATAGATATGCTATTATTTATAAAACCCTCATGTAATTACTCAACTAATTACATTTTGCCCTTTTTGCTTTCGTATGCCTCTTTTTTGGATAGTGGACTTGTTCCCTCCATTGGTAAACTTGTGGCATCTTCCTTGATTGAAGGTGAATCGGGAGCAACTGTTCTTTTGGTAAATGCTGGTAAGGTAAAAGAAAAGAGAAAAATAAACCTAGATAAGTATAATCTCTGCACTTAAAATTTGTAAGTAATCATTGCATTTGATCTAGTTTTCTAACAGACCTTCAATGTAGGAATAAACTTAATCAGTTTATTATATTTTAAAAAAACACAAAAAAACCATATTCATGTGATTAAATTTGGGGAGGGCAGATTTGAAGTATCTTAGAGTGGAAGATGTGTGCGTTGTCAGTATATAACAGAGCACACACAGAATTTAGGAGGGCAACATCTTAAGGGCTTCCTTTTTTTACAGAATATTCTGTTACACAAAAGGAAGCTGAGAATAGATTTGCAATCTAGGTTTACTGTTATTCTACTACCTCTTACCTCTCTTCTGGGCTCCAGAAGCCTATATCCAACTATTTATGTGAAATCTTCCCACCTGAAATCCTCCCACCTGATTTCTAACCTCCGGTGTCTGCCCATCCCATACTTTTCTCCATCTTAGAAAATGATACTTTCAACTACCTAGTTTCTCAGACCTTAGACCCTTCCCTCCTTTGTGCTGCCTACTCCACTCTTCCAATGCAAGAGTAAGTTCTGACGGTTACGCCTCCAAATTCACCTGAGTTCTGCTTTGCACCACCTCCATTACCGTCACCCCAGCCCAAGCCACCATTTTCTCTTTTCCTATTTTCATCTTGTCGCCTTTTCCACACAACCAGAATTATCTTTCTAAAAGCTAAATCAGATTACTCTCCTGCGTAGCCCCTCTACCCCCACCCCACCAATGGCCTCTCAGTGAACTTAGAATAAAACCCAAACATCTGACTTTGGCTCCACTGGGACCTCGTTCTTTCTTTCTCTTTCTCTCTCACTCACTCATGCAGTGTTCCATCTCTCTAGAAAACCATACCTCTTTATTCTCCGGGTCCTTTGCACTTACTGCTCCCTTTCCCAGGGAAACTCTTCCCACCCAACTTTAACTCAGCTGGTTCTTCTTGCCATTCAGGTTTCAGCTCTGTTGTACCCTCCTCAGAAAGGCATGTCCGGATCTTTAATCTAAAGTAGCAGTTCTATTCCAGGTATCTTCTATCATTTCACCTTTACACCACCAATCACCATTTGAAATGGTTTCCTTGCATAGCACCTGTTACCTCCATGAGACAAGGTGACCTCTTCTGTCTTGTTCACTGCTGTATCCCCCAGAGCCAGAGAGCCTTGTACATAATCTTTTAGTAAATGTTGCTTGAATAACTGAATATACATAAGAGATTTTTAAGAGATAGCCAATTGGGAATTTTATAATTGCTTTCTAGAAAGCACCTAGGGAGTACCTTCTCAAATTGCAAACATCAGAACTCAATTACTTAACAATATCTGGCACCTAACTGGTCAATGAAAAGATAGTCATAAAAAAATCCCTATCATGTAAAATGAACCTATAAAATGGAGAGACAGAAAGACTGCTTTCATAGCATAAACACATCCTTTCAAAAACAACAACAAAAAATAACATTTTTTTTCACCTTATCAGTACTCCAATATTTTTGTTGCCATAAATCTTTGGCATTTTCTTCTACAAGTTTGAGGACAGACTATATATGAAGCGTCTATTCAGGGTAAGCCAGGTGGGTCCTGAAGAACAACATGGGAGTGAAAAGAGTGTGCTATTCTTGCCGTGGATAAATTATTTTTCCTGTGAGGAACTTAAACTCCCACTAAAGGCACCTCACAACACAAACTAAGTATACTAAACTCTCTCTCTCTTTTTTTTTTTACAGAAATGTAAACTGAGGTAAGGAAGTGAAATAGAGTTCTTTTTTGCAACTTTCATCATTGACTTGCTTTTCTAAGAATATCAAGTTAAATTAATATGTAAGATTCACTTCTAATGCCTATAATAATGCTTAGATAACATTTTTCATATGAAAAATCAGTCATTTCTTTTTGGGATCATTTATTTAAATACACATAATTTACAATAGTTTTAGAATTGCAGAAAATTTGCAACCTGCATTTATTTTTAAATTTTAGTGCAGAGATACCAACTCCACAAACATCAAGCATTATAACGTCAAAGGACTGGAGGTTTTGAGAAGTTGTCCGATTACTCCAGAGCTCATTCAAATCTGTTCTGGTCCTGGCCCCAGGAGTGAAGGCCCTGTGCTGGAGTGTGTTCCTTTAGCCTAAAAGGAGCTATACATGGAGACTAGTGGTCAGTCACTACTTATAAAAAGTAAAAATGACAGCTTCAAAAGCTGGCATTATGAGTCTCTCTTACTAAGCCCCCACTGTCTACAAGCTGAAGGTAATGGAATCCAAGTCTTCTAAAAGAGTGTCCTGAATCAGGGCCATAACTTCTAGCCAGCCAGGATAAATTTGGTAGTAATCATGGCTCTAAATAATGGATTTCTGTGTTCCCATTTCCAATGGTAATATAAACTTACAATTTATACATTTCTCCCCTTCTTCCTGGCAGAAGGAATCTACCTTTTCTTGAATTGACCTGAACTACACAAAGCTGACATAAATTACTACTTAAAACAAACTTTCATTAATGCTGGATCATTTCAAAGACCACAAATTATGCAGTATTTTCCCATTTCCTTTGTTTTTTCCATGGTCAGTGATTCTACGCTTTAGTTTGGTCACAGATTGACAGGGCCCCTAAGTCAGCAGAATGAACGCCTTAGCATTCACAGGATAGACAAAAGGGCCTCATCCAGTACAAATCCCAACTTGAGTAGGCAGGAGCCTGTCCTGTGGGCTCATAAACTCATGTCTGCTTCAGCACCAATAGCTATTTACTCCTCACGTCTCCATACAGGTCCAAACTACTCTAAACGCCAACCCTTAGCTTTCACGTTCCATTCAGAAGTTAGCAAGAAAATTGAACACTTGCTAGTCAGACATAAAAGCTGGAATTTTCTTAGTAACATTTTATTTTTGTAAGATTCCTTTTTAGCCAAAGTGTACATACACATATCAAATAGCACCAAAGGGCTACATAGAAAGACGGCAGTGTCTTGCTCCATCCCTCCCAATCCCACAATCCTACTCCCCAGAGCCAACCACAATCAACTCTTTTAGGTTTATTTTCTGTATTTACTTCAATTTTTGTAAATAAAAGACGCTTATATTGCTATTTTCTGATTTATCATTTTTAGACTTATCCACACCCATCCATTTCCCCTCACCCCATCCTCCCTATATAGTCACACCTGAACTTCTGGCTATGTCAATAGAGAGTATTTACATTATTATGACTATGTAAATATGGCTGACACAAACCTAATAGGTATACTATGAAAATGTTTCTTCTCTTGCTCATTTTTTCCTTTGGAGTTATTAATTGACCCATGTCTTTATTTTTGTTTTTTTAATTTGCTCTTTCTCGATGACCATCCTTAATTGTGTCTAATAGCACAATTATTTCTGCCGCATTTCTGTTAATAGTTTATTTTTCCTAAATGTTCAACTGAATCAAATAGTCTACCAGTTTTTCAAAGTTTATTTCCTAAAGACTTTCTTGATGGAATCTTTCCTTTCTTCGTTTGATATGAGAGAACCAAAGACCATGAGTGTCTTCCCAACCCAATAAGTAGCTGGAAAAGTGAATAAAACAAGACCCACAATGAGGTATAGCATCACACAACTCATTGGGGTTAAAGAGAAGATCCTAAAAGTTCCCCAGACTGAGAGTGGGAGTTAGTGATGGTGGAGAAGATCACTTCAATGGAATGGGAGTCAAAACAAAAAAGACATAAGATTTTCAACAGCAGCATTGGATTTTGGAAGACAATTGTGCAATGACTTCAGAAGGAGACATTTTCAACCTAGAATTTTATAGCCAGTCAAAGTTTCATTTACGTATGAGCGGAAAAAGTCCATTTTTGAAATATAAAGACTGAAAACATTTACCTCACTTTCTCTGATGTGCTCCCACAAAAGAAAGGACTAAAACAAGCAGAGAAAGGCATGGGATTTGAGAAACATGGGCATCAACACAGGAAGAGGGTGAAGAAACATCTCAGGATGACAGCAGTGCAACAGGTACTGACCTGTTGGGTGGGCCCCTTTTAATCTGGCCACTTCTGGCCTTTGTTCTGTTTTCTTTGTTCTCTCATCTCAATACTCTCACTGACCAGGTATTTTCTCTCTTGAACTGATTTTATAAATATCTTTTCTCTCCTATTGTCCCATTATTTTTATTTTTCTTCTACTTTGTTTGTGATTTTCTCAACTTCATTTTCCACCTTTCTTGCTTATCATATTTTAAATTTCTGAGACCTCTTATCCTGTGTTCCTTTTTCATAGCATCTTGCTCTTATTTTTAATGGATGTGATATTTTTCTCTCATGTCTTTGAGGGCGTTAATGATATTTTTAAACATCTCCTGTTCCTTGTAGTATCAATTTATGGTAGGTTCTGTTTTTCTCTATGTTGGTGTTGACATCTCTCCTTTGTAATTTTGGAGGTTTAAAAGGAGGTTAAAGAAAAATTACAGAACAATTTCTGTAACTAAGCTGAAATTGTTTGCATTACAAAAATAGAGAAGTATTCAGAGCAATCCTAATCCACTTCTAAAAATACCACATTATGAAAAAGGTATTGAAAATTCAAGGGTCATCAGAAAAGCAAATAATAATATGACTTCTAGAAATCCTATAAATCATATTATAGGATTTCTAGAAATACATTTAATTCGATCACTTAAAATGATTAACAATACGGTACCTATGATTAAATTTTTAAAAAGTATCCTTGAAAACATTTAGGTAGGTATGGGATGAAAATCATAAGACAAACTTGTCAAAAAGAACAGTAAAACATAAGGCTATGAATTAATAAATTAATTAATTTATCACTAAATTAACAAAAATGTTTATTTTTTAAGCTAAATGTTTTCAGTCAGGTTTTACAATATAGACAATAAGTATTTTTTGCCCAAATTATGTTCTCAGTAATATTTTTTTCCTATTCTTATTTATTTCCTTTTGAGCCAGGTCATTTATATAGAAACATATGGCTGCCTGTGAAGAATGTATCTTAGAGAAATGACCATAGCTAGTAGTGAAATATTACTGAGTAGAAAGCTGAACACAGTTTCTTCACTGCCTGTCATAATATTAAATAAAAGTCTAAAAAGCTTGATGTTTCCCCCTTAATGTCTTCTAACTAACTACTTTCTTCTAGGTGCCTTTTTGGGGAGCCTCATGAAAGTCATGATGGAAACATGAAACAGCAACAGAGCCCTGATGTCTGTGCTCATATCACGGTGCTGTTCATCTCCGGGCTCACGAATGCCAAATGGATAGGATACTAAGATATTTGAGGGTGCTTTGTCCCTTCCCTCCTCCTCCATTTTTATATACATCAAACAGACGTAAGGGAAATTTTCCATTGCTTAATATGAAAAATAAAAAATTTGACCTATGTGTATATTAGATTCTGAGGTACCATAACCAGCTTGAGATATGATTCATATTGAGGGGTGGCTGCCAGATTAGAATAGCAGCGGGTTTATGCAGATATATAAAATTACTCGGTTAAATGGTTAAGTCAGGAAAGAAAAAATGCTTAACTTTTGGAGTAAAATATCATGATATAGTGAAAACCAACCATTATCAGAAACTGATAAATATTTATCCAATGAATCCATAAATATAAATCAGCAAAAATGAGAGTTATCACTTTTGGATTTGACCTACTTCCTTGTGGTTTATATTGGCACTTTATAGCAACCTAGATTTTTTAAAAATAAGAGATTTAATGTACAAACTCTATGCCCATGGTAAACCAAAGTCCTAAATGATTATCTGCATAAGAATTCATTAAATAACATTTGAGTCCCAATGGCTTGGATAAAAGTGGACTTAAAAGAAAACAACTCATGCACTCAGTCATCTAATATTAACTGAGTATTCACCATGTGCCAAGGAGTACGCAGGATGCTGAGGAACCAGTGGTGTACAACACAGACTCCGCTCCCATCATCATGGAGGTCACTCTTTGATGAAGAGAAGAATCAGTGGAAAAAATCTCACTCAAACAACAAGTGACTCCAGAATTATTCTGAGAAGGGTTTTAAAGAAAAATTGTAACACATTGTAGGGACTCATAACAGAAACCATACTTAAAACTGTAATTTGTGAAGGATTATTTAGGGGCATTACATACGAGCTGCAACTTGAAGACTTAAGTATAGTAGGGAAGGCAAGGGGGTAGATGGTGGTAGATAGTGTCCTGGATCAACACACTATACTTTGTTGATGTGAATGATGTTTTATTAATATTTACAGTGTATTCATAGGATGAAAGCTAGCCTGTGGTCATACTGATATCCTTATTCTTTGCACAAGAGTATATATTTCTGAATAGTTCTATGCAAAAATTTTCCATGTTTCGATTATTTGAATTTTATTATAATACCATCTAATGTCCTTTGCCCAATCATCCACAATTACCAGCGAACTCCACACACACACAAAATTTGCTTAGTTAAGATTATTACCTTGGGTGATTCATTTTAAGTTTTTTATGATAAGGCTAAGGTCTACAAAGAAGGGATTCCATATGTATTTTTAGTAAATTGGGTAATATTGTAAATGTACTTGGGTGGCATTATTTGTATGATTCATAATGAAATTTTTTCCAAACTCATAACATGAATATTATCATGTACTGGCCTTACATTGAATTGAATTTTTCCATGAGTTGCATTTTCTCAAATCCAATTTTAAAACTGGTATAGGACTTCATTACTTACAGTTCAAGTGTGAAAATCGCGGACTAGACAGGAAGCGACCATGATCCTGCCAAGAGGATGAGTGATCTAACCCATGAGCATGGGAACTTTCGGCAAAGGTTTTGTCACCCTACAAAAGATAGCACAGCATTTCAGTTCTCTGATTACAAAATGTAAGAATTGGGATTCATTTAAATGTGCTGAAAGTGAAATTGAACCTCACTATACAAGTTGTTATACCATAATTTACTACAATTACAATCCCTTATTAAAAAATAAAATCTGTGCATGTTACAGAAAATATGAAATGAGAAGGAAATGACCCATAACCTTAATAGCATGACATATTTATTTCCAGTCTTTTTTCCCTGTGGGTAGGATTTGTAAACATTGCTGTAAAACTTTGTGTTCTTCATGTATTTACATTAATACTACATTTTAAAAGTCATTTTATTATCCTAACCTTTAGCTTATGTGTTACACATATACTAGCTAGTGAATTACTACACTTAGCTAGCATAGCATGCTTTTCTGAGCGTTTTGGTGGTTTCTAGTGTTTTACTCCTATAAATAACATGGTGAGAAATATCTTTAAATATATAACCTTTTCCATATTTAGGACTATTCCTTAGGTAGACAAATTCTTAGGTGGAATTCCGGGTTAATAAAAATAATATGATGTTTTTAAATACTTTTAGCCAAATTGCGTTCCGTAATGATTATACTAATCCTCTTCCTCATTCAATGCATATTTAATACATAAATAAAAATGAACACAGAAAAGGTCCCTCTCCTCATGGATTATATGGATGTGTCCTTTTCCCCTAATGTTAGCTGAAAATAGGAATTATAACTTCAAATAATTTTACTAATTAGATTAAAAATAGATGCTTTAATCTACTTTTCTATGAGAGTGAAGTTGCAATTTTTTTCTCTTGAATGTTTTCTAATTATTTACACAATTCGTTTTTTCTTTCAGTCATTCATTCAACAATAATTTATTGAGCACTATGTTCTGGATAAAGAAAAAAACAAAACATTGAGGTACACGGTCATGAAATCTTCAGGCGTGCAGGAGAGAAAGGCATTATACAAACTACACAAAAATCATAATGTAATGAAAAACAATGATAAGAGGAAATAATAGAACAAACTAAAATTAGATTTGCAGTCCAGAGAAGGCCTCTCCGGGAGGTGCCATTTAAAGCAATGTTTCAATGCTGAGTAAAACCAATGACTCAGCCAGGCAAAATCGTATGGGAAGAGGGTGGGAAAGTTGGAGATAATGGGGAGCAGGAAACAGTGGTCTAGGAATGATGTTCCAGACTCTTGCAAAGGTGCTGAGGTAAGAAAGAGTTTGGTGTGTGTGAAGAACTGAGGGAAGGCCCTGTGGCTTAGGAACACTGAGCCTGGTGGAAGTGGTTACAGTGAGATCCAGAGGTAGGATTTGGATTTGGGATTATTTTTCCTTAAGTGCATCAGGCGGCAATCAAGGATCTTAAGGAGAGGAATGACGCTATGATTTATGTTTCTCAAAGATTACTCTGGTCTCTTTGTGGAGAGCAGACTGGCGTGGCACAGTGTTAAATGGAAATACCAGCTAAAAGACTGTAACTGAGGATAACTGTGGGGTCAGGGGAGAGGAAGAGATCAAGAATACTGCCAAAGATTCTAGACAAAACAATTGCGGGTTAGAGAGCCCAAACAGACTCTTCAAAACATGGCTCCCACATGCAATAGGGCCTCAGAACATGACAATTCGACAAACTTAATTATTCTCTATACTAAGTACCAAGCTTATATTTTATTTCTGTCACATATATACTATGCAAATGCAAAAGAAAGGCCAAAAAGAACATGTTATAAAAACTTGTAAAAGGCCTATTTACTCTGAGTTAAAAGCATGGACAATATCCTCAGATGGTTCAAGATCATTAGACTTCAGTTACCAAAAGGGAGTTCAAGTCTATTTAAGATGAAGGCCCTGAGGTTTTTAACTAAGTGGTTTATAGTTTTCACTAATTATGGGGAAGGATTTCATAAGAAACTGGAAGTCACTCACTATAGAACTTTTGGGAAGAAAAGGATTTATATTGTGTCCCAAGTGTATTTCAATGGTTACTTTAGAATGAGCTGACCTGGGGCAACCAGAGGCAGGGCAATGGGACTGGTTATTCTAGTTCAGATGTGAAATCCTAAAGGCTTGGGTGAAGTTGCAAAATGCACAAATGGAAAGAAGCATTATGTTCTCACACAATACTAGAATTCTTCATTTAATCATGGGTTTTATATAAAGCATGGCAGAAAAAAGCATAACAAATGGTTTCCCGCTAAAAGTTGCTTTGATGATTATGAGCCAGTAGAAGAAAGGAAAAATTAAGGGAAAGCAAACACACTCACATTTTGCCCACTGACACCTGAACTGAGACAAGCAGTGAGAGGACAGAAGTGGAGATGTAGGATTGGGCGTTGCTGAATGAAACAGATGGTACAATTACAGCCTCAAAACGTGCCTACCAGAGGAAAGACGAAGTACACAAAGATATTCAAATTGTATTCATTCTTACCAAAGGGCATGGTTTTAAATTTCTAAAACAAAATCAACTGGCATTAAAGCATAAGCTATATCTTTTCTGTTCACAGAGAAATAATAATTTATCTTTTTAATTATAAAACAAGCTTCTTGGCACATGATGGTTAAAATATGGCACTGACATATTTCATTCTTAGCAAACTTGGAAAATACATAAAAAATTAAGAAGAAAATAAATAATCTAACAAATTAAAAACAAACTTATTAACCTAATTTAACAGTACATTTTTTTCCATTGCTCATTTGTAAACACTTTTTTATACTGAGATCACCATTTGTTGACAATTTTGTTTTCTACTTTTTTCATGTAATATTATATATGGGAATTTTCTCTATCATTATCACTATGGTTAACTGTAGTTTATTTTACTAATCTCCTGTTGTTAGAAATTTAAGGTTGATTCCTTTTTTTTTCTATTATAAACATTTGATAAACATATTGGAGCATAAAGCTTTTCCATATTTTGAATTTATTAACTTAGCATAGATTCCTAGAAGTAGAATTACTGGGTGACACATTTTAAGGCTGTTTATTTATATCCATATCATCTAAATTATCAAATTATTTGACAGAGTTGTTCATAATATTTCCTAATTATCCTTTAAATGTCTATAGAAGTTCTAGTAATATCCCTCTTTCATCCCTAATATTGGTAATTTGTATTTTCTCCTTTTCCTAATCAATCTGAAGAAGGTTTTAAATTTTATAAATCTTTTCAAAAATCCTGGTTTTGGTTTCATCCTGTTCTTCTGCTTTTTACTTCACTGATCTCTGCTCTTTATTATTTCCTTGCTTTTACTTAATTTACGTTTGATTTACTCTTCATTTTCTAGTTTCTTAAGGTGGAAACTTGGATTACCTATTTGACACTTTTCTTCTTTTGTAATATACACACTTAATGTTACAAATTTCCCTGTGAGCACTGTTTATCCGAATCGAACAAATTTTGATAAACTGCACTTTTATTTGCATAGAGTTAAAATATTTTCTAATTTTTCTTTTGAGTTCTGCCTTGACCCACCCATGGGATATTTAGGAGTATGTTATTTAGTTTCTAAATATTTGAGAATTTTCCAGATATCTTTCTGTTACTGATTTCTACTTTCATTCCATTGTGGTTAGACAACGTATTTTGTATAATTTCAATCATCTTAAATTTATTGAGATTTGTTTTATCGCCCAGAATGTAGTCTATTTTGGAGAATGTTTGATGTGTGTAATCAACTGTTGTTGGGTGGAGTAGTCTATAAACGTCAGGTCTAGTTGGCTAATAGTGTTAAGTCTTCTATATCCTTACTGATTTTCTGCCTACTGTTTTATCAATTACTGAAAGAAAAATGTTGAAATCTCCAACTATAATTATGGATTTGTCTATTTTTTCCTTAATGTTCTACCACTTTTTGCTTCACATTTTTTGACACACTGTTAATAGATGCATAAAATTTAGGACTTAAATTTTAAAATTTAAAATTGTGGACTTTTTCAATCACTCACATTTCTTTTTCTTCACATACAGAAAATGAGGAGGCTTAACTCTGATATGTCTTTAAATTCCAACATTTTATAAGTCTTCAAAAGACTGTAATAATCCCCCATATTACCCTGAAATGTAACTAATAAAATGAACTCTAAAGGAAAACCCTAAAAGAAAAATTATTTCACAATTCTTTGAACAATCAAGATACCAGAAGATGAAAAAAAAAAAAATACCTTCATGTCCTACAATCGTATATTGATATTTAATTTGTGGTATTTCTATATAAGTAAATTTTACAAGGTGACCATAAGATGAACATTTTAAAAATAATTTCTACTATCTTTTAATCAAATACTTAAATATTAAAAAGCATTTGTTAAAAAGGAAGATTATTTGCAATGTTAGTAATCCTAGCTTTTGCTTTTTTACCAATTCTTATAGCCTTAGCACACAGCCCTATTTTTATTGCTGTCTTAAGCCTCAACAAGCTAGTTAGCCAGAATTCCCTGCAAAAATTCCACTGGGTGAAGGGACTTGCATTTTCTAATATTTTCCCTGGGTTTCTTCCACTTCTCTTTCATAACCCACATTGTAATTGGTTTCTTAAAAGCTGTTCCAACCTGACTAAAATGTCTTTGCTAAACTGATCTCTAATGATTAATATTTAATGACGCCCACCAAGTATTTTTCTCTCAGGAATATTATAAGTTCAAAGTTTATAAGACAAATGATACATTTAATTTTAATTTATCCAACCCTTCCCCTGGAGAGAAGGAAAAAACACTCATGTGTTTCTGAATCTGTGGCAGAAATGTTTTCCAGAATCTGTCTCTACACTAACAATGTACTGTCCCTCCATCTCTTCCCTGCTCTTAATTCCCAGTTCTCCATCAGTGCTTTAAAAAGCTTAACCTCTTCCTCAGTAAATTTTAATCCTATTTGAAGGATAAATGTGGGCACATAGTTTACTTAAAGCCTGCCCTCTATATCTCAATCTGCATGGCTACTATTTTAGCTTTTAACATCCATGAAGATGAGGCTTTTATTCTGTCTGTCTAGCTTCCTATAGACCCAATCCCTCTAGTCCAAAATTTAGCACCATGCCATTTGCTTTAAGGAACTGAAAAATGGTCATATATGATCATTTCTTGACCAAAGTGCAGAAGTGAAAATTTGCTATGGTGGAAGATGGGAAATAGGAGACTTCCACTACCAGAGTCTCAGTTTCTGCATGTAAAAAAAATGAGGATGCGGGACAAGATCATCTCTACGTCCTCTCAGCATTAACATTTTATGATTCTAATCTATCTGGACAGAACCACTAAACAACCAGTACTTCTAACTAGGCCAACTCTCTTTACCACAGGAAATCCAAATGTACTTATAAACAATACTTATAAACACTCATCCACAGATGAACAGACTCATGAAAATACTGTGCTAGATCAGGCCATTTGATAAATTTATCTTTATTCAATTGATATTTTATTGTATGAAATTTAATATTCCTAGCAATTGACTAATGAAAAAGATCCCACTCAGTATTTTTTAACCTACTTCAGACTTGGCTCTGTATGACTTTAATCCATTTTCAGGACCCCAATCTACTCACAGTGGATACAAATTTGCCTTAAACAAGGAGATTCAAAAGAATGTGCCACTGACTTAAGAAATAAGGCAAAGATGTTTTAATGATGGTGCCTCATTGGACTTAATGCTTATTCTCTTAAAGTGACTTTTTGGAAGAAAATAATGATTGTTTGGGTATGTTATAATATGTTTAAAAAAAAAAAACCAAAAAACTAATAAGACGTTTACTTGGCATTCTTTGTTTTTAGTGTCGAGAATTTTGAATTTGAGTGCTCAAAAATGGTATTTTTATACATGAATTTCTTCACAATCTTTCCTTTTTAAATGCTCTTGTTGAGTAAATTATCAGGCAGGGTGAAGGCATGTGGCTTGTTAAGGGAACTGGGTTTGGCAGAATAAGGCTCAAGCAGCTTAAAAAATTAATTCCTAAATAAGCACTTTCGATCCATTGTTATTTTCAGATTTTATAACAAAGAAAAATCCCAACTCATTTGGAAACCTTTTGTTTAACTTTTAAAACATCAAGATGAAATCAACTGGTTAAATATTATGGCTGGCAAGTTAGTCGTGATTATTTCAAAGGAATAAAAATCTCTTCAGATTTCAGCATGATTTGGTTGCCTACACGTTTTCATATGTGTCATCTAAACGTTACTGTAATTACATTTTTGTTAGAATTCCAGAATGGCTGAAGCTAGAAAAAAAATGTTCACTCATGAGTGTAACATGCATATGTGTATTCTGTGCATTCTGGAGTCAAAGACAAGGCAGACAGTGTCTACTCTCAAAAGTCATACAGTCCACGAGAAAAGCATGTCCCAAATTTCAGTATTCGCCTATAGTTATACTTTCTATTTTATGTTACTTTACAGATTAGCCTTGTACCCTAAGTCTCTATATAGGAGAGAAAATTGGTTTGGGTTGGGGGAAGCATGCAGCTATATTTGCAAAGCAGTTCAATATATGATTTCTTATCAAAGCATGGAAAGAGGTGCTTATAAATGAGATAATTGGGGTATTACGGGGTTAAAGCTCCCTCAAATCCCCCCATGGTTGCCACTACTGTTCCCAAGCAATATTTGTAAAATTACCTGAATAATGCACTAGTGATACATTTTAATAGTCATTAAATAAAAAGCACTTATAATCTTGACTTGCACCAGTAGTTATGCGTAGCATGCTTTTGAAGCTACTATTGTAAGGATTTAAGGTACGGACAGAAATACCTGACCTATGAGAGAAAGTCTAACAGCCATTAATTGCTCTGGGCAAAGTATTAACAAACCACAAAGAGAGTCAAGGAGGGAAAAACAGTTTCCAGGAGAAAAGCATGTAATCAATACCATACACATGTTTACATTGAACAAATATGACAAAGGGCTTCGGCAAACTCCGCTTTCATAAACTGTGTCAAAAGCCATTATCAACACTTTCTCACCCACCCCATCTTATCCTGTAAAACATGTGCTTCTTTAAAAAAAAGTTACACATTAACTCTTCAGTTACAAATAAAAAAAATCACGATTTTTCCTTTCAGGAGGAGGAAAGACGGGAACAAAACATGCCTCCTGTGATTTTATTAAAGAATCCATTGCTAATTAAAACCATATGTTTAGTATAGGTGGAGAGCAAAAAGTGCAGGTAGCAAATGAGGGTTTCTTAAAGAAAACCATGCTCCTTTGTGAATTCAGACTAGCAATGCTGTGCTATTGGCTGACTTCTGAACATTCTGTTCTACGTGAAACAGCTGGGACAGCAAGGGAGACTCTGTCCTACAGAAACCCAATAAGGCCTGATGAAGGCGAGGCCGTGAAATGCTCCTGTAGTGTACACAGAGACAGAGAAAAGGTTGTGTCAGATTTGGCTTTGATTTGAATTCTAAATATAAACTTGTAGATCAGACTTTGTCAGTTAACTCGGTCTGCTTAGTACAATATATTACATTATGTCCTCGGGAATTGTGGACGTTGGTCCTGCTGAAAAACCTCAAAATCTGATCATTTTGGGTTTGGTGACCACCATGATAGGAAAAGCAGGAGAAGATCTAGTCTGGATTGAAAGAGAACCTGATTTGTACACTTCCTGCTAACCCTCCCCACCACCAGCGGGGCGACCATGCTGGATGTCTCACTGCCTTCCTACATCAGCAACAGCATGAGAGAAGCCAGTCGCCAATGTGCTTCTGCTATTCCAACAGTGATATGTCTGTCAATAGCATACGGTCAGGGTTCCACAACTGTAATGCTCATAGCGACTCTTCCAGAGACGTGTGGATACGACACTTCCCTGTACCTTGTCACCACACCTCTTTTCAAAAGACTTTGGGGCATCTTTCTTTTCTCTGAAATCCCACTGCAGTCTATTGAGGCCTCTCTAATAGCATTTATCCCTTTTTCGTTTCCACTACAGTTGTTTGTGTGGAGGCTTTGAATTCCTAAGGACTGGTAATGACTTTTCTTGTTGTGCCATTCTCTTTAGCCCCTAGCAGAGTGCCTGTGTAGAGTAGAAACTCAATAAATGTTTGTTGAATGTTATATGAAAACAACAACAGCAAATATGAATATCCTACGATTAGAATGGAAGTTCCAAAAAGGCAGGGATCTTTGTTTATTTTGTTCAGAATCCCATGCGTCTAGTAAATTCCTGGCACATGGCTGATGCTCAATGAATGTTTGTTGAATGAGTGTATAAGCATTAAGACTTTCCAAAGAGCTTGAGCAGTATTTATTTGATTGGTAAATAACGAAGAGGAAATATTTTACCTATGAGCAAAGGAAAAAAGACTAGACAGGTAATTTCTCCTTTCTCTAGACCAGGGATTGGCAAACGTTGTCTGTAGAGGGCCAGAGAGTAGATATATTAGGCTTTTTGAGCCATATGGTTTCTGTTGCAACTACCCAATTCTACTGTTGGGTGTGAAAGCAGCCACAGACAAGATGGGAATAAAGGAATGTAGCTGTATTCCAATAAAACTTTATCTACAAAAGCAATTGTCAGGCAAGAATTGGCCCATAGGTGGTTGTTTGCTGACTCTTGTTCTAATCTGTAGGGATTAAGACAAATTAATAACCGTTTCCTCCTGGAAGACCATGCCTTTGGCATCTGTAGAGCTCTGTATCCTCACGTCTAACAGGTAGTACAGGGCTTTGCAATACGGTAGCTGCACAGTATATGTTTGTTGAATTAAACTAAATCCTACAGTAACTGATTTCCTAGAACCGCTTTTTAGTAGAATCAATGAATTCAAGTCCCTGCCCTGTGCCTATTCTTTGAACTTTGTCCTAGAGAAACATGTGGAAGTTAAGAGCTGTTGAAATAATGTCTTATGAAAGGGGGACAGCTTCTCTTTTGATTGAAAGAGTCCCAGTGCCTCTTATTTGAAGCATTGTCTACAGAATGTCAATGATTAACTGGCGGTAGCTCTTCTGATTATCCATGAAGCAAGAAATGACCAATTTTCTCCCTGCCCATCTGAGCTCAAGCTTCCTTTGAAACTGCCTCCCCTGTCAGTCTTTTTAAATAAATAATTTTCATAAAAAGCATAGAAGTAAATGATCATTGGTATCTACAATCAGCAAAAATGTGCTCCCACATTTTCCTCTCCAACGACTACAAAACATGTGATATCCTCATGAGTTGCGTGTTAGATCACTGCACTGTTTCAGGCCAGACACATGTCACATATGCATCACTGAAATGGGTCAATATTTTAAAATGCTTAAGTGGTATTGATGTGCAACACGTCATCATAAAATGTGCTTTGTGGCCCTTTCCTATACTTGCACTATCTATTTGCAAACCTTCTTTCTCATTTTGCTAAGTGTTGGCCTCACTTACAAACCAGGCCTGATTTTCTCTTCAGCTGCAAATGTAATTTTAAAGAGGACTCCAATGAGATTACTTGCTGAACATGTTAAACATTCATAGCTTTGCCATATGCTGTTATGGAAATTGCACTGATTTATATCAATTTGGGTGCTACTAGATAGCACTGATTCACCTGATATCAAATCTGTTTTGGGAAATGATGTTTTAAATGTTTCATTTGCATCTAGACCTCTGTTGAACTAAGAGGCATGTAATGTGTTTATGTATTTTTTGGAGACAACTGACTTTTACATTTTAAAAATATAATCCTACATTCGGTGACTGTTAGAAAAATTAAAGTGCAGGAGGCCCAAATTTACACTGTAATAGTCTAGTGGTCAAGGACATAGATGACTGAAGCCAGGCAGATTTAGGTTTTTATCCTGATACAACTGTTTAATTGCTCTATAACCCTGCTTTCTTGAACGGTAAAAGAGGAAAAATAATGGTGCCAACCTGACAGGTAGCTGTGAAGCTTAAATGAGATAACGAACGCAATGAAGCATGCGACACCTACAAAAAGAGCAATTTCATGTGATTGGCTCGATACTGAGTAGCTATTATTATTAGCTATTGTTGTCTAAACCTTGTATTTCCATTTCAGGTTAGCAGCCCCCCATGAGTGATAGAGAAATGCATGTGCATATGGGCCTGATGGGCATGAGGGAAGATGATTAGTAAACTTAAAATTTGCTATACGAAACAACAAGGTTATAATCCATAATATCAACCTACAGAAAACAAAGGTGAAAAGGCACAAAGTCACAGGATGCCCTCTCACAATAAGGCTATCAATAACATGGTGTAATTGTGTTAAGTTTTGGTCGGAATGGGGGAAGTGGAGTGCTCATTTTAAGCACACTAGTGAGGGCTTATGGAAATGAACACAGTCTTTACATCCACTGAGCATTCTATCCAATTACATTCAGAGGAGGGAAAAGCTTCTTAGAAATAATTACATTTGGCTGTAATACGTGAACATACACAGTGTAATGAATATTCACACATACTGAAGTTTTTAAGAATATCAGAAAGCCAGAAGAGCCTTTAGGGTTTTTTTTTTCCTTCTAAATTGACTTAGAGTGTACATTCGAATATAGATGGAGTCTCTCTAGCTCAGTGTTCGCAATGGGGCTCCATTGTGCCCTCAAGGGGACATTTAGCAGTGTCTGGAGATATTTTCTGGTGCCACAACTTGGCATGGGGGATGCTCCTGGCATCTAATGAATAGACTCTAAGGATGCTGCTAATTATCCCACAATGCATAGAATAGCCTCAACAACCAGGAATTACCTGGCCCACATGTTAGGAATGCCAAGGCCACAAAACCCTGCTCTAGGCTAAGAACTGCTCAGGGTCAAATGTGGTTTTAATCATCCACACCCAAGTGCAACTTGGGGAGACTGAGGGAATGGTGGGCTTTTTGTCAATAGGGTCAAATCTTCCCAGTGTCCTGTGTTGGTTACACCCTAATGAATCATAAACTGAAATAGTAGTATGGAGTTTATATCCTCAGGAAAAGAATAACTATAAATGCCAAGACTATAGTTTATAAAGTACTATATGTTACTTGACCTGCTGAGGACTTCAGCACCAAGAGTAGCTGGACTTACGCAGAGAAGAGAGAAATCATTCACAATAAGCCTGTAACCAACCAAGAGACCAGGGGTTTCCTAGCTCAGGATTTCTTAAGATCATCAATTCCTATGGACAAACAACATACAAGCAACAGTAGCACAAACTTAAAGGTTAGTTCCCAGGTAAAGAGTTATAGGTACTATCTTTGGATTTTTATTCTCTTCTCCCACAAAATTGGAAATCTATTTCATATATTGAAGAATATCTTTTCTTTCACAAGTACTCTTACACGAACCCTGCAGGGGTTGCTTAGAAGGTTGTAGCCATAAACATGAATAATGCTCAAAGACTGAAAAATATACATAAAGGACATTACCTTGAAGCTTTTGATTCGGTACTTGGGGTCATCTCGGCATTGCTGAAGGGACTCTCTATGAACTCTGTATTTGGAATATCTCCCATCAATTCTCTGGGATAAACTGTGGGAATCCTGGAAAAACAACAAAGTGTCAATGAAAAAAAATCAGTACTTGAAATTAGAATAAGAAAGTATTGATATGTAGATAATAAATGATAACAGGAGTTGAGAGAGATATTTAGGGGAATCATAGGTCCGTAAGGGTAAAGAAGAAAACAATCACTTTGGATGCTACTATAAAAATGACATAGGGTCCCATATTGGTTATTTACATTCTTTTTACAACTAGTCTCTATGCCAATCTGAAATGATTGGCACCTTTTACTTGAGGGAAAAACGTTCAATTAACAGTAAGTTCTCCAAAGATGGTCATTAATGACATACCATTTTTGGAATTGTGTACTGTCACTTGTAGTAGTATTTGGCATCAAAATAGTCTTTTTGTAGGAAAAAAAAAAAAAAAAAAAAAAAAAAAGAGGACTATTGCCTGTAAAACTAGAGCAATTTTTCTTCACTAACTCTTAAATAACATTCTGCTTTTTAACTATTATATCCTGTAGATTTTTAAACTTAAGGATATCTCATCTGACCTCAAAGGCATTAAAAGATTCAGGTAAAAAGTAATTACGAAAGCAAAATTTCCAGGGCCAGTCTTCCTTCCTTCCTTCCTCCCTCCTTTCTTCCTTTCCTCCCTCCCTCCTTCCTTCTTTCCTTCCCTCCTTTCTTTCTATTTTTCCTTCATTTTGGGGGGGAGAGGATGGGACATAACAAACAGTCACTATAGCCATTTCTTTAGCCATTTCTATTATGAATTAGAAATTAAAATAAAATGAAGGTAACTGATTTTTGTATGTAAGAAAAACCATCTATGGGATTTAGTTTCCCCAAATAGTTCCCAGAACCTTACTGAAAGGTCAAGCTAGGAGTATTACAGTAGAATTCCAAAGTTCTCACTTTTACATTAAACAACAACAAAAACAAAACAAAAAACACACCCTACAAAACCCAGAGAAGTTAAGAATGAATTGCCCAAGGTTAGGTAATCTGTGGTGGATTGGACTTGGAAGACAATGGTATTCCCTCTCCACCATAATAAACATATAATGTTTAAATGTGAGATTGTACAGCTGATTGTAGAAATGAGGTTAGAAAAATGAGAGAGACTATGACACGTTTACAGAAGAATGAAGTCGAGACTATTTAAATAGGATGAGATTCATATTCATACTTAGAATCATAGATGGTAGTATTAAGATAACTGCTAGTGATGCCAGTGTGAGTGGGAACCATAGAGAAAATGTTCAAGTCTCTCGTTTTATAGATGAGGAGATATCCCCAGAGATATTAAGTCATTTCATCTGGTACATGAACTTGGACCAGAACTTAGGTCTTTGGACTCTCGTTCACAGCACACTGATTTTTAGAGTTTTAGGGACCTGGAAAATATAATCTACATCTAATGATCTAAAGGCTTTATGTATTTTTATTAAGACTCTGTCTCATTATTTTCACTAAATGGATTAAATGAGCTCTTTTTAATCGTATAGATGGCTTCAGAGTACATATACAATGGGTTTCAAGCTAGAGGCAGCAGGGCAAAGGAGCTGGGCTCTGCGGTTAATACACAGGCTTAGCTCCCAGCACCAGCTTACATACTCCATGCTTCAGTTTCCTCAGCTGTAACAAGGGGTCAAATACCCGCCCCCTACCCCAGTCTATAGGGTATCTCTGAGGATTTCGAAAAATGTAAAGCACTTAGCTACTGCCTGCCACATAGCAGCGCATAACACTTGCTAATGAACTCCTTTACATTTTAAAGCTAAAGGTTTCAATTTTAATGACTACTATCAGAAAGTACAATTCTAAACTTTGCAAAATATTGTCCTTAAAAATTTTACTAAGGCGTCTTCATATGTGAGTGTGTGTGCATATATATATGTATATATATATATATATATATATATATGACCTGCAAATAATCATTAGCCTATATAAAGGAAATAACAACAATTTAAAAAACCCTTTTGGTAATAGTGGAAAATAAAACTTTAAAGTTGTACTTATGAATATTCAGTTCAGTGTATGCCACTGGGGAAAAAGTGAGCTGTCACTAAAGGTGAAACTTTATATTTTTATGCTGGCATAGAGAGGCTTCTGTTTCTCAGTGACAAATGCGACCTGTTTCCAACACCCTCTCTTCTGTGCCCTTCACTCACTCAGATGACTTCTGCTAGCCACAGAGAAAAAGGTGGAAAGAATATAAGTGTAACATATTCCTTACTATCCACAGTGGGTAATAAAAAGGTGAGTAGAAATCACATCTTTGTGGACACTGGTTTCATAATTCTTTGATGGGGATTTATACAGCAAATATCAAATCATGAGAAAGAATTGAAAAGTTACTCAAATATACTACAAACACTTGGTTTTGTTCTATTTGTGATAGTCTGGATGTCTGGATGTGTCAGCTCAATCCTGGATCCCACCCAAAAATGTGTAATTACGAACTACCAAAATATGCTTAATGAAAGGTAATTTCAAGATAGTGTAGACCTTGACAGCCTCATCATATCAGTGCCACCAATAAATCAATATGGCATAGTCAGGCTATATTTCCTATTTATTATACCCTCAAAGAATATGTTAGATTTAAACAGAACCTAAATATAACATAAGTTATATTTTAAAGCCAATGTGAAATGAGGTTAAAAGCTTTTCAAGAGAACTCTCACCATTATTAGCTTCAGCCTTACAAGGTCAAGAAACTACAAACTGCTAAAATTGTCCATTATATATGCATCCCCAAAGGATATGTAAAGACGTTCTCTGGCCTGGTCCTGGTCTGGCAGGACTGGGCGCCAGGGTTATTTGCTCTGTATCGCTCCTCTATGAGGAACTTAAGCAAAATTACAGGAGGTAAATCCTCACATGCAATTAATTGGATTGCTAATGAAATGCTTTGTTGTTAGAGTTCTATCAATAAATGGCAGGGGATATAAAATCTAAAACTCTATGTGGATTTCAATTCATATATCACAGTATAGGGACAACCTGCACATGATAGTATCTCTTAAACAAACAATACTCTGGAAATTTGCCATTAAAAGAAAAGATAATTCATAAATTAAAATTGTTTATCAAAAAAGTTAGCTATTGTCAATATAATGTGTAACCTGTTTTAATTCTTCGCTATTTCTAAATGATTGCTAAAGCTTTAGGGGGCCAAATGAGCTTCTAGTGGTTAGGGTAAAAGTCTCTATTTTCCCAGATTGTGCTAATATACATTTATTGTTTTCAATCCTGACTTCACAAATGTCAATGAACTCTGATAGGATGGAGTGTGAAAAGTCCCCAGTGTTTTTTGGTCTTCCATCCCTCGCTACAATTTTCTTTGCACATCAGGAAGATGTCAATGTTCTAACTCAGATAAAAATATGAAAAGAGACAAGCCAACTCTTTCTCACTCTGAAGTCTTTGAAATCTTCCAGTAGGCTCAGTTTCTCAGGCACAGACTCCAGATGGTCCAAGGCCACTCGGGTACTCTGGGAAAGAAAACAGAAGGAAACCAAACAGTATAAAAATTGTATGAAGATTCTCAGAACCCAACTACCAAAAACCAGTTGTACCCCTGGTATAAGCAGTTCAAGCTATAAATTGAGAGACTCAAATAAGAACAGATATAATAATATCTCTAAGGTAAATATATCTTTTCAAATCAGAAGAATGATTTCCTTTTATAAAGTATATGGAATGCATTTGCAAGACTGATTCAGATATGAAAATTCTTCTTGGATAATTACCTTCAACTGATATGCTATGAAACTTTCAATAGAGCATTTCCTATTAATATTAATTTGCAAACCTGCTTCAGTGAACATCAGAAATAAACCACGAGGTAATACTGAAAAACAGATGAATTTGCAGTTTACTTAGCAACGAAGCACATTAAAGATCCACACATATGGCCATTATAAGGAAGAGTTCTTAATAATTATTTTAGTTAAAAATGAAAAGAGGTACAGTGTTCAAAAGACTTGAGGGAATAACCTGAAATTAAATATTTGTTTCAGGAACACAAGATCCTGCTGATTATAAATCAATGACTTACAGTCTGATTAGCTGGTCACTGATTTACACATAGCAATAGAAACATTAAGAGGGAATGACCTGAAGATTATTTCAAAGCCAATGTAAACTAAGAGTCTAAATGGTAGAATAACCTTGAGACTAGAGAACGTATCATATGCATCTCTATATTCTTAGTGCTGTCACAGAACCAGCACCTAATAGATATTAGCTTTTAAATTTAAAATGAATTACAAGTATTCAATGAATTAAACAACAAACCCCATGGCTGGTGCATGAGAAGAAAGTGAAAGGTCTTACGAGAACCTAGACATTAAGTTCGCAGAGTTGTTGAGAAGTTAGCGGCCACCCAATACTCCATGTTCTCTCCTACTGTCCCCCATGTGAATGGTTCTGAACAACACACTGTGAGTGCAAATGACATGTGTCAGTTCTGGGGTAAGACAGCTAAGCCTGTGTGCTAGGCTCTTCCATCCTAACCTCTGCCATGAGGCCCTTGGAGGCCACATGTTTCAGATGGCACAGATACAAGACAGAGGAGAGCTGTCAACCATATTGGACTTTCTGTGAGCGAAACATCAAGCTCTATTGTGTCCTTGAGATGTCAGGGACTGTTAGACACCAATGCGTAGCACTGAGTTAATTATTGCAAATGATACCTGAGAACTACACAATTAAATTGTAGGCTAATCAGGTGGTCACTGGCTTTTTGTTTTGTTTTGTTTTTGGTGGGGCAGAGTTTCCAAATTATGGGTATATGGAAGTTTTTTCTTAGGGAAAGTTCAGTATTTCTGGAACTACGTAGACAGCATTAGAAACTGCTGTTCTCACCGCTTTCCCTTAATCTTCCTATTTTAAATCTCTTACTTCACCCCGATGCTGTTCTCTGCCTTATCTTCAATCCAGAGTTTCTCCTTACGTCTCCACAGGGTGTGTGTTGGGGTCAGGATGGAGACAGAGAGTTGAGGGTCTAATTCCTCCTGCAGACACCATCAATGTACTCATTTCCACCCTCTCCTTCTGCAGTAATTAGTACCTCCAGTTCAAAAGCCTTTCTGAAATTCTGCACAGCGAATGGTACTTGCTTTCCATTGCTTTCCCTTGACAGACACTGGTTTTCACCTTCTCTGCTCTGAGTCACTTTACCATTTTTCTTTCAGTGTTCTTCGACTTTGAGTTACAGATGTCTTTTAGTTGTCAACGTGTAAAAAGTGTTTCTATTTCTTCATATTCTTATTTTTCTAATGTGATTTTTTGCGAGAAGAACAGAAACACCCTTACTTTGCCATTTTAAAGCTGGAAGTCATGTGTTGTTTCTTCAAGTTTGTAAAATCTTCCTTTTCAAGTTCCATTTAAACTACTTAATATTTTGTTCCATCTGCTTAACATTTATATGATTGTTAGCCTTTTTGCCACTTGTGCTTACTTAAACTGCCATGCGCTTTAAATGGCTTCATTTAATTTTTTCACGTGTAGGAAAGATTCCTCAATATAGACTCCAATATAGAGGTTTAGGAGATCGAGTGGTTTCAGCTACCATATATGCTGTATTCATTTAAATAGTAAAATTATAGATTTCCCCAAGAATTATATTGGCCCTTGAACAATATAATACAAATTTCCCCAAGAATTATATTGGTCCTTGAACAATACAAATGAATGCCATGGTGATTTTAAACAAAAGGTTATGTATCGAATAAAATTTTCATAAACAGGATTCCTTTGGCTATTTGGGGTCTTTTGTGATTCCAGGCAAATCTGATGATTTTTTTGTTCTATTTCTTTAAAAAAGCAAACCTGAAAAAAAAGAACCAGGCTGGAGATTATCACACTCCCTGACTTCAATTTATACTACAAAGCAACAATAATTAAAACAGCACAGTATTGGCAGAAAAACAGACACACAGACCAATGGAACAGAATTGAAAACCCATATATAAACCCACATATATATGGGCAGATAATTGAGCCAAATGAGCTGAAAACAAACAATGAAGAAAAGAAAGCCTCTTAATAAAAGGTACTGGGAAAACTGGAAAGCAATGTGCAAAAGAATGAAATTAGACTGCTATCTGTTACCATATACCAAAATTAACTCAAAATGGATCAAAGACCTCAATATAAGACCTGAAACAAACTGCATAGAAGAAAATGTAGGTACTAAACTTATGGACCTTGGATTTAAAGAGGGTTTTAAGAATTTGACCTCAAAGGTAAGGGAAGTAAAAGCAAAAATAAATGAATGGGACTATATTAAACTAAAATGCTTCTGTACAGCAAAAAAAAAACTATCAACAAACAGAGGCAACCAACTGAATGGGAGAAGATATTTGCAAACAACACCTCCGATAAGCAGCTAATATCCAAAATATATAAAGAACTCATACGACTCAACAGCAAAAGATCGAATAGTCCAATTCAAAATGGGCAGAGGACCTCAACAGACACTTCTCCCAAGAAGACATACAAATTGCCAATAGATATATGAAAACATGCTCAACTTCACTAGCTATTAGGGAAATACAAAAAAAACGCAATGAGATACTACATCACACTTGTTAGAATGGCTATTATCAACAAGACAAGTAATAAAAAGTGTTGGAGAAGTTATGTAAAAGGAACACTTACATACTGCTGGGAATGTAAAATGGTATAGCCACTATGGAGGTTCCTCAAAAAACTAAGAATGGAACTACCATACAACCCAGCAATCCTCTTTCTGGATATCCCCAAAATCTGAAAACATTTATCTGTAAAGATATGTATATCCCTATGTTCACTGCAGCATTATTTATGGGGGCCAAGATGTGCAAACAACCGAAGTATCCTTCAATTGATGATTGGTAAAGAAGATGTGGTACATATATACAATGGAATATTACTCAGCCATAAGAAAAGATGAAATACTGCCATTTGCAATGGCATGGATGGATTTTGAGATTATTATGCTAAGTGAAATAGGTCAGATGGAAAACATTGAGACCCATATGATTTCATTCATATATGGGATGTAAAATTGAAAGCAACAAATGTACAAGACAAACAAACAAAAACTCATAGACACAGACAACAGTTTAGTGGTTACCAGAGGGTAAGGGGAGGAGGGGGTGGTAGATGAGGGAAAAGGGGTCAAATATATGGTGACAGAAGGAGAACTGACTCTGGGTGGTGAACACACAACGTGATATATAGATGATGTATTACAGAATTCTATATAATCTTACTAACCAATGTCACCCCAATAAATTTAATAAATATTGTTCAAAAATTCATAAACAATGATTCCAACAGACTTGCAATTTTAAAACTTTATTTCCCCTTTTTATTCCGTAACATTTCACATTCAGAAGTGACCCTCTCCACCTAGGTTAAATATGTTAAACTCATTTTATTATTAAAATAAGCAAATGATCTCCTTTCCTACTGTAAAATCCAACATGTTATGCAAATAATTTTCCTTAAAATTTTCAATATAAACAAGTGACTGCATAAAAAACTTTTTTTCTAGCATGTTTTCACATACTAGTTTATTTTAAATATTTGGTTATGTATTTGGATGCATATTCAAATGGCAACTTTTTTGAGTGAACCTTAAAAAAATCCTTGGCCCCTTCTTAAATGCAGTTATTTTTTTACTCTCCTCTTCCATCTCCCATATCTTAATTAACATCTGTATACTTTCTCATCATCTATTTCAGTTGTGCCTTCTTTTATATCTGTCTATGTGCTGTTTCTACATATCTTCCTCCGTATCAGTGGTACTTCCTGGTACACTTGCCTTTCTCTTCATTCTTACATTCTAGGCAATCAATTGGCATCAACTGTGTACATAGATATAGAGACACAGACAGCATATATGTTTTGTTCTTCAGGAACTTTTTAGTTACTGGGGAAGTGGGACAAGAAATATGCATAAGCAAAAGGTGTAAGAATTATACAAAGAAAAAGTTAATTGCATTTATTTTATGGAAATTACATGTACAGATACTGAGATTTTGAGGGCGTGTGCAGCAATAAGATGTAAAGTAATGAAGACAATGATTCCGGGCCTACAGGCATTTCAGGTCTCATAATTTCATGATTAAGTGATATTTGGGGCGTACATTTATTTTCTAACTGTCCTTCTCTCTCTCTGCATGTGAATGTGCTTACAATCACCATTCTGGCATACAGACGTAAGAGGATGCATATTCAAACTGTTTTTTTTTAATTAATTAATTTATTTTTTAATGTGAGATTGGCTGGGGTTCCACGCTTAGAGTCTTCTCACATTACATGGCATTCCAAGTTCACTTTTCCCCAAAAGTTAACAGTGCTACAGAGACAAGAACCGGTAGCAGATGAATAGTCTAAATAAGAAACTTGTTGGATTTTGGAGATGCCGTGAAGACCTATAGCATGCTAGTTTCCAGGGCAAAATACTTCGTCCAGGCTCAGGGAAACTTTTTATTTTTTTAGGTTGGTTAATTACTTCTGCCTTACATAGTCTAATGCTCTGAAGGGCACAGACAAGTCCCTACTGTTAGAATTAATGGCACCAGCAAATGACAGGTGCTTAACTTGTCTTCAATTTTCTTCAGTCAATTTTCTAGAAGGCCTCAATCACACATTCACAAAGGGTTAAGGTAAGAGACTGTTTCTCTTTTGAAAATGTTACAAGAGCCTAAATTTCATATGGAATTTGAAAACTAAGAAAAATTCACAATAAGACTCTACTTCATAAAGGACCAATACATTGTGTCTAATGGTTTATCTGAGAGGCCTAAGGAGCTGGACTTCCACGGGCCTACAGCAATGGCAAGCAAGTGATCAGTTCCTCACTCCTGATCCTGTTTAGTAGCATAATAGAAAACTGACGCATAAAAATAGAATTCCATTTTGAATATACTTAATCCTCACACCTCCATATGTAGACACTATTGTTATCCCATTATACAGATGAAGCAACTGAATAACCTTCACAGTCATGTTGGCAGAACTGATGTGAATCCAAGCTGCCTGAATGCAGTCGTGGCAGTTTTACTACATACCTATTTTTGTGGTAAATCCCCAGCTAAAAAGGACAGCAGCCAGAAGCTGTAACAGTGAGTGTTTTACGTAATTCTTAATCCAATCCCTCTCTAGGTATCGACTCTTAGCTAGAATTTCAGAGATGCGACCTTGACAGGCTTATTTCTAGAAGTTTGAAGATGAACGCAGGAAGAATTTCATTTTGCCAGTGCTAAAGAATCTGTGCTCAAAACCACGAATCCAACCACATGCGCATGCAGATGGGTTTGGGAAGTTCAGTGTGAGGTTGAGTTTTATGATGCTCACTCACACCTTTGCTTTTTTCATAACATTTAGTACTAGCATAGCACACAATCTGGCCACAAGAGGTGATTCAATAAATTTTGGCTGATAAAGACAAAGGCAGCATTACCGTGCTCTAATCAACCCACGGAATCTTGGCCTCTTTAGCAAAAACCCAGAAGCAAAAGTTTGCTGTTGCATTTATTTTCTCTAGAGTAAGGGCAAGATCAAGTGGTAGAAACAACAGTGAAATTCAGAAATCCTGTCTATTAGCTGCTGTGGCTTTTGCACCTACAGGTGTGTTTAGATATCTGTTGAAAAGGGCAAGGAATAATCTGGCAATTTTACTATTCCAAAATCTTCAACACACACCAAACTGTATGAAGTTGAGCAGTTTATAGTGGTCCACAGTGTATTTTTCTTTAGTCGCCCCTTTGTTTCAGATGACAGGGAAGTTGAATAATATATGACAACATAAATGGCAGCAATTAGGAATTAGTAAGGGGTTTCATTGAAATTCTTAGATTCCTGTTTCCTGTAAAGAAAGCTCAAACAGATTTAACCGTAGGTATATTTTAGTAAATAGACTTCTTTTTGTAAAAATGCACGTGTTCATTTTCTTATTAACATATAACCACCATCACTTTCTTATAGCACTACTGAAATTATGTTTTGAGATTTAGACAATAAATTAAAGGAGATGCTGTCTATATTTTTATTTTAAAATAAGTGCGTACATTTTTTGGCACTACACAGGTATTAAATAAACAAGGTTATGAAGCAGTTTGTTTGGGTTCAAAAATGCAATTCTATTTCATTTGGAAAGAGACCCACTGCAAAACTTTCTTGACAAATGGCTGAAAGATGGTAAAAGGACCTGAGTAAACAAGTTTCAAGGAGAGGAAGGGTGAGATCATAAAAAGGATAGACTGTCTGACTTTTCACTTGTGGTGACTCCATCCAGCACAGCTGTATTGGCTTAAAAGGGCCCTCTTTTCATCCAAACTGTATAAGACACTTGGCTGGAACCGAGCTGAACAGTAGCAGAGAACAGGCCGGCAAAGTCTTTTTGTCGCTGCACGTCCTTCAAAGAGCCCCAAGCTCAAAGCTGTGTGGATTTCTTGGAATATCAGAAAAATCTTCTATTTCTAGATTGTGTACTTTAAGAGAGATATAAAAAACGGACACCCACTTAGAAGTGTTTACGTGCGTCTTGGGTAAGAGGGTGCCTACGGCTCTTTAAAAAACACACCAGTTAATGGGGCAGTATGACATCAGTGGCTATCGCTGAGATAAACTGAAGAATTTTTGACAACAATAAATTCTGTTTGTCTTTATATAACAACATTCTAGTCAAAAGTGGTAGATCTCCTTTAAGAGAACAAATTTATAAAATTTAAGAGCAGAACATATCTTCATGGGAAAACTTGGATAGAGAAGGCTTTCTAGGTATTTTCCAACTCTCACCATTTTTAAAGTGAAGAACTATATGAAATCTAAGGATCTGCCATTCCAGATTACTGCTTTAATTTTAGACCTAATCAAATTATAGGTCACTCAACTCATGACCTTATTGATAGCTTAATTTGGGGATTTCCTTTTCCAATAATAGTAAGAATGAGTTGAAGGAGAAAGGAAGACAGAGGAAATAAAGAAAAAACGTGTCTCTTCCCATGAGATACTTGAGATTCCCTCTTTGGACATTTGTCTTGTCACTTCCTAACAGAAAGGAAAAGGAATATATGAAGACAAATGCGGACTAGTTTAGGGTTCTCTGTATGCTGAACACAGAATTGGACGCTTACAACTGGTCTACAAAGAGGAGGGTCTTGAGATCCATAAATATTTTCTGTGAAATCACTGTACTTCTTAAAACTGAATACAATGTATTCACAGAAAAAAGAAATTTAAAAATACTGGTCCCCAAAATATGATTGCTAATCATGGGAAAACAGTACAAGCAAGGGTTTCCTGGAAGAGACTGAGTTCAGCAATGTTTGCTAAGGTGGCAGGTAAAGAAACTATGTTTCTGGATCTACTGACAAACATGCTTCAAACTGGCCAATGAAGAATGGTGAGAAGTGGGACACCTGACATAGGGCAGGTACTGAGAAATCCTCATCGTTTCCCAGACTGCGAAGCCCTCGCCCCAAGACATCAAGGCACGCTCAAGTAGGCAGTCACATCTGCCTCTTCCATATTTAACACAGAAGAGAGGGACCTGATGTGGAGAACTGATGAGGGATGGTAATCGTCCTGGCCGAGGTAGGGTCCAGGCTCACTGACTTCTAAGTACTGTGGAGAGGTGAACATAATTAATCTTCTCTGTTCTCAAAATAAAGAGTTAATTTCTTTTACAGAGATGTCCTGTGTGCTCAAAGAGAAGGACAGAACAAATTAATTATTTTCCGCTACTCCACACACAGCACTTGGATGTTGAAATAGCATGTGAACAGTTAATCCCCCTATATGGATTAATTCCGGTGACAGGCAGATCAGATCTAAATAGAAATCAGGCAAGGTATTTTATTTTTATCATTGTGGCTTTGAGATTTAATTCAAAAGTAACCGAGATCAACGCTGCCTCTACTTTTAAAGTGTGCTTTCATAATTAATCCTTTTTTTGAATACTCAGAAACACTCTTTTGGATCTTGTACAAAGCATTCCCCAGGCTGACTGCTGCCAATGCACTGGCTATCTAGAATATTTTAAAGCCATCGAAAATTCAACTGAACTATCTCTTTAAAAAAATCCCAACTGCCAGGCCATACTTAGTTCAAAGGACCAATAATTTGAGGTAATAGCAATATATTTTGGTAGACAGCTCACTAAAGGTGAATTCTAAGTATGTTAGAAATGCTCTGTTAACATATGTCCTGAATGGCTGAATGAAAGGGCAAGAGGGGACATATAAGTATATGTGAGGAAAAGTATATATTTTTAAATAAGGTCAGCCAGTTTCTTATTTTTTAACCATTGGCTAAGAAATATGGACCACAAAAGCCAGTGGGCATAATAAAGCTGATAACATTATTTGGTGAGCAAATTCATCTGTCATTTGCCACAACCAATTATTTTCCTGAAACTTCAATTGCTAGAAAGTATGTGTGTTGTTGTTTTAGTCTCTTTTTTCTTTTTGTTAAATGAAAGCCACGCATTCATTCAGATGGACAACAATGAAACTCTGTGGCCTGGGGGTTAGTATGAAAAGGAGTTGGTCTTGCCAAAACAATTTGTAATTTTGAATTTAGGCTCCCCTTCCCCCGCACCACTTCATTTTAACGTACTCAACTGAAATGAATAAGTTCTGCAGCCTTTACTAGACACTTAAAAAAAAAAAAAAGAAGTAGCCAAAACCACATGACTTTGGACATTTAAAGTATGTTATGAAAACTAGAAAACATGCAGTATTCTGCCAATTAGGCAGGACTTCATAATATTTACAGTGTTTCCCCGAAAATAGGACCTAGCTGGACAATCAACTCTAAAGTGTCTTTTGGAGCAAAAATTAATATAAGACCCGATTTTATTTTCCTATAAGACAGGGTCTTATATTAATTTTTGCTCCAAAAGATGCATTAGAGCTGACTGTTCAGCTAGATCTTATTTTCAGGGAAACACCGTATTATCCAGAAACTGGATAGGACATTCAGTCTTTCCTTCATCCAACAGGCACTTGCTAAGCACCTGCTATGTGAAAAGCAAACTATAATATCACTACTACATCAGACTTCATTCTGCTAATGCTGACCAGAGCAGTTCAAGCATATCCCTTTGATTCCTGAGTGGAAATAACTTATCAGGGCACCAACAAGAAATACGTATGTTACATAATTTTTTCATTAACTGCTCTTTTTCCCATTTAATTGGTGAATTTTAAGTACTGGGACTATGCCTTGCTGTCTTTGAATATATGGTGTTGACACATAACAGCTACTCGATACATTTGATTGAATTTGGTGCTACTATTTCTTCTCAGTCATCCAGTAACTATACATATATGCAATGAGATTTTTAAAATTTGCTAACTTGAAAGATCAGATGATTTACATTTGATTTGGGAATAATCCCATATGCTGTCAAGGGACTATGGGTGTGTCAGGAGTTCTGGGATACACTCAAAATGAACAATAAAGTGGCAATAGCAAGACTAAATTATGTGAGAAAGGTATACCACATTTTCTTTGAGGACTCCTGTTCCCTACATTTTCTTGGAATATTCCAGGACACAATACCCATGAGAAGTACCATTGAGGAAGACTAAAACTGACGTATTTTATATCGTTTTCCCTGCCCTCTCCACTTTAGTTGGAGACAAAAGGTGAGAGCTTTGCTCTGTATTATTTCTAAGAAGGTGCAAACATAGGTACATATTACACTCTCCCTCACAAACTTAGAGAAAATTCTGTGCCCTAAAGGAACTTCCTGGACATGAAAAACAAGATGTCTACTGATGGTGAAAGCCGGATCTATATTTACTGTAATATCACTTGAAGTCAATTGCAATTCACACAATGTGGGAACCACAGGAGATTCGTTTGTACAAACACACAAACAGAAAGATGGAATACAAAATGTCAGCTTGCTTCCAGATCCTGGAACACAACAATGTACTTTTGCTTAATCGTTAATATATCAAGACAATTAGTCATCACCATTTACTATTCAGGTCCAATGGATGGGATTAAAACAATATTTTAGTTATTGATAATTTAGACAAAAATAACTTTATTAGAAATTTGAGCAAGAATTTAAGTATATCGTATATTCTCCTGTTTTTGAAAGTATGAATGCAGTGGACTGCTGAATAATTGTCATTCATAATTCTAGAAAATACTTATCTTGCAAATACTGATTCCAGATTTAATGAGTTCTAGCTTATTAATTCTGGCTCATTCGTGCACTTGCATCTTCAAAACATAATACATCTAAAAATGCGACAACTCCTAATTTTTTTTAATAGATAAGGCCATCTTCTTTGTCACATAATTGCAATTTTTTTTCATTTTTTAGATTTATGGACATCCTTTAGAAGGGTCAATGCAAGGAAAATTTTCATTTCTATATCATCTTTTCCTTCCAGTCACAGTTTTATACACTCTACTTTCACCATTTGCTTACTTAACTTTGATACACAAACATACCAAAAAAATGAAAGACTTCTGTCACACATTCTTTAATCAAAATGGGCTGGTCCAGGTTCTTGTTGCAAAATACTGCACGACAAAGTGCTTCTTGTTGCATAACTAACTGGATGAGAGTACTGTATTTCCTTTTGTCCTCAGAAATATATTGTTCATTCACTGACTCTTCAGTTTGCAAAAATTCATCTAGGATATTATCATTTGAAGACTCATAATCTCACTTTTTGCTTATATAATCAATTTCATCATCATCATCATTAGTATCTAGAGTACCACTGTCTGTCTCTTTATATTCATCTTTTGATTCATGTAATAACTGTGAAATGCCATTCTCTGCCAGTTTCCTTCTCTTTGTCATTACGGGAGAAAATGAGAAATCCTGAATTCTCAACCTGCGTTCAACAAACATACTAATAATATGAAAAAGATTACAAAACTTCTTCTTAAAAGACAGTACAGTATTTTGTTGGAAGGGACTTCTCCATGGCATTACTACATGTCTTGTGATAGCTTTTGTCCCAGAAGAGCTGTTCAAAGACGTCTACAGAGTGAAGAGACTTAGAAAATAGAGATAGAGTCACCCTCGGGGGCAAAGGCTGGGCGGCATTTCTTGCAGCTCCCTTTGCAAGGCTGGGGGTCGCATATGCTTGGGGGTTCATCAGCTAATACACAAACCTGCTGCATGTGCAGCACCTACTTGGACCCATCGCCACATGGCCCTCGCAGCACCTGGGAGGCAAAGGGAGTCATTGCTAACATGGAGCCCCCGGGCCTGCTGTGCCACGAGTGATAAAGGCCCTGATCTTGAGTCCCTTCCAGCACCCGTGACAGCATGGAAGGCTAACTCGGTAACTTGCAAGGAGGGTAAAATATCAGACTCTTCAGTTCTTGACATACTTTGGACAACACAACAAGAAAAATTGAAATAATGGTGTAATCATGACGATTTAGTTCATTCATTGCAATGTTCTTCTATGGGATTCCATTATTCCTCTATTTTCATATTATTTTAGTCTTTTCTAGCACAGTTCAAAACAATTGATGGATAACTATAAAATAATTTCTAGGATGATGAAATGGGAAAATGTTTCAAGACAATAAGATCATCAAGACCCACTATGTATCTTAGATTTGTAACAGGTTTTGATAGACTCATATGGTATTTGCAAGACAGAAAGAAGGAGTGGTTTTGTATTTTTAAAAAATGTGGAAAATTTCTCTTTGTTCTTTGGAAGATTAAAAAAAAAAAAAGAACAAAAGTGAAAACAAAACCAAACAAGACTAATCCTTACCAAAAGAAATTAAAAAACCAAGACTGGGTCCAATTGAGCTGATGGTATAATGCGGATGAAACCACCCTGAAAAGCTCTTCGCCATTTTTATCATTGCCTCTCAGAATCCTCTTCATCCTTTTCGTGCCAAATTTCTCCTCCCTGTGAGCCTTCCTCAACCACTTCTGTGGGGTCTGATATGAAGTCTGAGAGTTCATGAAACACTTGTTCTACACGACTTTGCAGGAGGAGCCACGCTTCATATACAACCCTCTGCATGGAGTAGTTGGTTGTCATATGTTGATTGGAGAAATGAGTACAAGGTAATGAGGGCGATACTCCACAGGGAGGAACACAAAAGTAGGAAGAGGAAAAATGAGAAGAGAGAGATGAGGGAGGCAGGTCGTTTACATCATCTTTGTCAATATATCAAAAGCAGACTGACTCAATAGCCAATTTATCCAATATAGAACTGATTTACAAAACAACTTACTTATTTTGTAATTCTTCATATAGTTTCCAAAGATACTGTTTTTCGTAAATTGGCCAAGTTGTTAAAATCAGAGAATTGGCGATTTGGTGAATTTATGACTGGGCAATTTGCCCTTTAAGTTAGGTCTGACAAATTTAAATTTTAGTAAGATGCTAAAATAAGCATCCTATATTTTTGGAACATTAAGGAAAATGTTTGAAAAAGAATCTTACAACTGCTGTTTTGATAGATGAGAAAAAAGAAATACTGAGGACTGAATACATGATGGTATCGATTGAAAAGGCTTGGAATTAATTCAGTGGAAATAAATGGAATGAAACCCAACAGACACGAAGGCAAAGTAACACCAGGCTCTAAGGGATGGATGGTCTTACAGGACGCATCAAAGATGGCCCAGATCAGTGATTCTCAACCATGACTTCCCATTAGAATCTCCTCAGAAGCTTTGAAAAATACTGGGATTTACCCCAGAACAACTGACTCTGTGGGTGGGTGGGTGTTGAACTAAAATTTTTGGGATTATTAAATAAGCACTGTGAATCTCAATTTCTATGAGCCTAAATTTGAAACAAATGAATTGAATGTTGGAGGAAAATTTGGTTTTAACACAAGAGTGCCAAGTCACATGACCAGTGTGGCAAAACGAAGACCAAAATTCAAATGTCCTGCGTGATGAGCCCAAACTTCCCAGTCCATACACTGCTCTTGTGACAGGTGAAGGTAATATACTCATACGGAAGGAATGTTGTTAAAAATTAGAAAAAGACCTTAGCATCTGCTATCTCATTTGATCTCTCCTGCTTTGAGACACGCAGGACAAGCAAGCACTGGGCCCAAATCATAGATAACAGAATTTGGGCTCCGAGACGTTAAGTGACCTGCCCCTGTGAAAGAGCCAGGACTCACAACCAGCTCTGCTCTTGCCCAGTCCACCAAATCCTAATCATGTTCTAGGAAATGTGGAGACCACCTGGCCTTTGTCTTACTCTCTGGCTCAACTCTGACATGTCTGGGAACAAATACACTCTTCTTCAAGGAAAAACTAATGTCTAATGAGGAGCTTTGAGGTACTACAGAGCAAAACAAGTTCTGAGTTAGAAATGACAGTAATAAAGAATACAGGGAGAGATGCTAGTAGAGAAAAATATTGAAGGAGCTCTAGAAAGTCATTTATGGAACACCAGCTATGCAAAATAATTCAGAACAGAGCCTACTACAGAGAATAACGAGGGAAGGGCTATTTTGGTGGTTTGGCCTTTTACTCTTTGATGTTAACATATAATGTAATTGGAGGCAAATGATAGGTTGAAATCATTCACTAATGTTGAATAATTAACATAAGACTACTTTGGATATTTATATTAATAGTGCTAATAGTGACAATTTATATTCTCTCTAGCCTTTCATCTGAGATCAAAGTTTATTAAAAGCCCCAAACAAACTTTTTAAATACTTGTGGCAGTGGAATTATAGCTGGTATGCCAACGCATAACATAAAGATCGACAGGCATATAATATCACTGAGCAGGCTGAAGGCAGAACTAGTAACACAACCCAGGGGCACACCAACTCTTCTCTTCAACATTGAAAAGGAAGAAAACTAGATCAAAATTGCTTTGTGAAACTCCATTTACCAATAAGGTGAGGGCATGTTCTGACAGTTCTAAATATGGTCCGAGAATGTCAGTGTCCTATTTATGAGGCTACTTCTTGTCCTGTTCGAGGTAAATATGGGATCTGGTTGTTAATTTTCTTCCTCTTCACTTAGCATCATTCACTGAGCACTTGTAAAGTATTTCTTACTCATTTCTTCATTACTCCTGCCAGTCACACGTGGAATATGTGGAATGGAAAGAACACTGTGTCACTAATGAGGACACTTGAATTTTAGCCCAAGTTTTGCCACACTTTGCAATTCATAAACTCCTCTGGCCTCCAGACTTCTCATCTACAGGATGAGGAATTTTGACAAGGATCGCTAAGACTTCTTCAAATTGTAACACTTAAAATGTGACATGCACGGCAGCAGGGACCTCATCTGCTGTATGCCCCGGGACACTGTTGAGACATGGCAGAGATTCGACAAGTCTCTTTTATATAATATTATATGATTAAATCAGGGAAAACTGTTTGATAGCAACTATTGGCAAGTTGGAAATTTTGTGAAGATCAGGTTTTTTTAATTGCTCCTAGACTAGACTTTAACCTCTCAGAGAGAGGACCTTTTAAATATCACCTAGTCCAGCTCAAAATCATTTTAAAAATAAGAAAATGAAAATGTTGAGAGTTTAAACAACTAGTCCAGTTTCATGTGCCTGAGTGGTGGAGACAGGATCAGAAGCTAGCTTTTCAGACTTTTAATTGGATACTTTTTTTTTTTAACCATATCACCATCTTTTTAAACTAGGCACATAATAATTTTCAGCTGAGGCCTGTATGTAATTGGTTAAAATTAAATGGACAAAATGAAAATTCCCCAAATCACCTTCTAATTTAAAGTCTACTTCAAAAATGTGTGCAACATACACTATTCCCACCAACTATATATTAGGGGTGTAACGCTTATATTTTGCTTCCTACTTAAGTTGGGATCTTAAAAATCAACTTAATATACTATTACTTACTCTGAGATTTCACCCAGATATGCTCTTTTAAAGAGAACAGAATGCATTTTTTTACATGTATTGCATTTTTTCAGAAAGATGCTCTCATGATGTTTTGTGCTGTACACTCATGTTATCTTCACCACACAAAGCAGGAGCTTTTTACTCAGAGAAGGAGGGCACTGTGTTGTCATACTGTTTAGAACAGGACTATAAAACACATTATCAAGCAAGGCAGTTACACAGGAAGTATGACTACTTATCAGCGTCAAATCTGAAGCTGTCAGTCTGAGCAATTCAGTAATACTAAATTTATCTGCTGGGGAAGCTGCATTCATTATGTAATTTCTCGATGATACTTTCCCTGTGTCACCGCATTTATGAAAAATTTGACAGGGCTGTAAGAAACCATTTTTGCAGGCTGAAGTAAGTCTTACATTTTTTAATTGGTCACCACCTTTTGCCACAAAGTTGAGACTGAATAAAGAGCCGACTTGTTTTAGTATCATTTTCTCCATTTGACAATAAGCTCGGTCATGCTTTAGAAATTTAACCCTTGGAAGATGACTCCATTATTTGGAAAACAGACATATTTTCATACTGACTAATACAAAATACAGGGTCTGTGTTTTGGGACAAGGTAGCGAAAGGAGAATGTCTAGATTGTTGCAACCAAGATCCCTCATGAGAGATTCATGAGGATATTTCCGTTTGCCCTCGATCGGAATATACAGAAGGTAGACTAACATTAGAGCAGTGGGAAACTTGGCAGAACGGGCAGGACAGGGTTTGTGCAAAACCTTTTTCCGGTTTCAGTTTGAATGGGTTCCCAGGAAGTGTCAAGTTTGAACAAATCCAAAATTTTACAATGTAGCTCAGCCAAAACTGCTGAGATTCACCTGATTCTGGGTCAAAACCGTACAGAGCACACTGCGTTTTATTTGGAGTGAAGCCAGTTTAACTGACCCTTTCAGGCAACCTCAATGAGAGAGAGGCTCGTAGCCTTAGCAAAACCAAAAATGAACCTAACTCGATCTTGGGTTTTGAAACAGTCAGTTCTGGCTTTATAAACAGATAAAGGCAAATTTTACTTAGCTTCGAGATTCTTACAAATACTCAGAGGCGGCATGGCAAATAATGATCAGTTATTTGGCCAGATTTACATACTCAAGTCAGTTATTTCCTGAGCTTAAGCAGGACAGTGCAGTGAGCACATTAACTCTATTGGGTCCATGTACTTCTGAGTGCCGTAAAGTAAAGCAGAACTTGGTGTCCTAACCAAGAATAATGGCCCTGCTTCAATAAATTAGCTGCCTATAGAGCAGACTGCACATGTGGTAGGATGAAGCACAATTAGCAGCGACATCCAGGGTGGGAAGGAAAGCAAATTAAAAGTAACCACTCCAACAGCCATTGTCTATTCTAATGGCAGACATGTTAAGTAAGAGTTTATAGTGTTACTTAGTGTGTCCTGGACCCCAGGACCTCGGAGATAAATGGTGTGCATGGTTCAAAGCTGTTAACATTAATATTAGCTGGATGAACCCGTCAGAGATGTGTTAAAGGCCTTAACAGATTTGAAAAACTAATACATCATATTTCTAAGAGTTTTCCAGTGTTCTGTAATTTTTCTCAATCCAGGCAAATTTACATATGTTTTTCTCCATAAAGCTACAGGTTAGCATTGATCCGATAAGTAATCTTATCTCTGTAAGTATACATTGAAAATAAGGGAGACTAGACTGTTTTAAGCAACTTTGTTTTAAGAAGCTGATTAAACACCGACAAGTTGCAACTACATTAAATATCCATTTGCTCTAAGTCAGTGGTTTTCAAAATTTTGAGTAGATATTCCCTAAATAACTTTATTAACTATGGCCCCTCCCTTTTTTTCTTCTTTTTTTTTTTTTAAAGAGGGCACAGCTAACAGTGGCCCATGCGGGAATCAAACTGGCAACGTTGGTGTTATAGCACCACACTCCAACCAACTGAGCTAACTGGCCACCCTTTGGCTCCTCCCAGATTTAAATTATCTAAATGTTTTCATCATAAGTTCAGATAGTTGCAAAGGATGAAATTTCTGGAATATTGTAAATATTGACATTTTCAAATAAATTGACGTTTACATTATTCATATAAACTTCCCCAGTGAACTTTAAATACTTTAATAATCTGTTACCACAATTTATCCACTTACAAAATAACTAAATAAGATCCTTTTCTAAAGAGAAATTTTATATTGTTCCTTTTCCCTTAGAATTTCTTTCTAATCTTTCACCCTCACAGAGTTTTATCCTATTAGATAATATATTTATGCTTGTAAACCTTATGCTTGAAAGTCTTCTGACTGGTTTTCCTATTGTACTACATCCTTCTCCGTGAAAAGAAAAAAAAAATGTACATCTATGGAGAAAAGCTGATTTTTAAAACTCCCTGTAACAATAACGCTCTAAGGGTTATACATTTTGGGGGATTGAATTATCATTACACTTAACATTAAGTATATTAAAATTTTTGAGAAAAACATTTTTTTAAAAAGCCCAAATGTTCCAAAAGTATATCTCTTAATGGGACGGACATAGCTTCCTCTTCTCCTGCACTAAGTTAGCTCAGGTATCCATGGGCTAATTTTTCAGGTATCCATAATGCTAATTTTTGCTTGAATAAGACAGGGTTCCATTTAATTTCTATTTTTTGTTTCTATAGATTTAATCACTGAGATATCTTATTCATGTAAAAACGTACATGAGAATGAAAACAGTTTTGTTTTAACGATGTCCCTCAATTTCTCAAATGCCTTTCTAGTTTTACTGCAAAGATTGCATAGTGATCTGTCATCAAAAATTAATTTTAATGATCTATCAGCTCGATTAGGTCCTCCCTTCAATTTTGTTGAAAGCAAAGAATTAGAAACCACATGACTTGCCAATGTTGTTATTAAAGTCATTCATTTTCTGTTTCTGGAAAGTATACCAAAACGACGTTCTTTACAAGACCTGTCAAATGACTACAATTGTTCTTCTTTTACCTCGAGGCATTTTATTGAACTCACATACAAAAAGGACTGAAGAAAATAAAAATCTTGTTAATTTTAATACCATTCAATCAGTATAAAATTTTTAATACATTTATTTTATCTTAACGTTAAATATATATTCATCAAAACTTTAGAGCTGCAAACCAACCAGCCAAATCAGGCTTACTTTCTGGCAGAGAAAAAGTCTGACTTCATTTTTCAATTCTATGAAATGTGTTGGTGTGTCCTTGTGACAACTGTCTTACTTGAATTATAATTCTAAGGCAGATAAATAGATAAGGCATGGGGCCACGTCAGCATTTGTCACCTGGATGATAATAAAACACTGCTGCTTTCAATTGTTTCTTCCCAACATTTCTGAGTTTTATTTTCTGGAGCTAAACGTTCCCTGATTCTAATAAGGTGATGGAAGAGGTTAGGTCATTCAATAAAATTGTTGTTACTCCCCCTCAATGACAGTTAACAATGTATTTGTCAACTTCAGAACACCCCATTCCCAACACCCCATATTACCTATACATTCTTTGTTCTAATCAAAAATATATGTACAACTAAGGACAAGAAGCCTTACCTTAGACACTTGATTAAAGGAGGACATGAAAGCACCAAAATCATAAATGCCCCTTGTTTGGCACCCTAAAGTGCCTGGGGGAATTTGCCATCATGGTACCCAGGATAGGTGACAGAGTCCTTTCTTTTGTAAAGTGGGAGCCTATTATGAAAGGTAACATGGCTTCTTCAAGCACAGCCATTTTAGGAGAAAGTGCATGTAAAAGCTCAGGATATAAAAATTGATTCTCTAAAACTTATATTTGTGTCTGAATTCCACTCAGAACACCTTTAGATACTTATCCTGGGGGCAGGCTACTCCAGTCTGAAGACCAAGCTCTCACTTACTAGCTGTCTTTGAACATTACCCTCAGGGCAGCATTCATTCTTTTGTGGTAAATCTTTTTTTCAAGTTCTGCTAACATGTTTCAATTTCCCTCCATTTGTTGATGTTGGTTTTTTTGTGTGAAATATGTCATAGATACAAGAGTGCATACAGTTTTTAAAAATGACAATTCGTTGTGGTTTTAATCAGCATTTTCCTGATTACTAGTGAAGCTGAATATATTCTCACATGTTGTTTCTTCTTTAATTGAAATGCTTCCCATATCTTTTTCTTCCTTTCCTTTCCCTCCCTCCCTCCCTCCCTCCCTCCCTCCCTCCCTCCCTCCCTTCCTTCTTTCCTCCCTCCCTCACTTCCTTCCCTCTTTCCTTCCAGAAATCTAGGTTGTTTAACTTTTCTAATGACTTTGTTGGCAGTAAGATTTAAATAAAAATTGATTTGGATACAAATTGTTAGTCACTTATAGCTTCTGCTACAAATATACATTCTAAGTGTGGCTTTTCTTTTCATTCTTTTTATGCTATCTTTTGATTTACAGTTCTTAATTTTAATGGTCACATCAATCATTTCCTTTATGATCTGTTTTCAGTGTCTTTTCCACCCCCATCCTCCCAAAGTCATGCGAATGTTAAACTATTCTTTCTTTTAAAGTTTTATGGTTTTGCCATTCACATTTAGGCATTATTCAGTTTTGCTTCAGAGATAAGGTCAATCTATCTATTCATACGGTCTATTGAAAAACTGACTCCTGGGATGGCCGGTTAGCTCAGCTGGTTAGAGCTTGGCGCTAATAACAACACCAAGGTTACCGGTTCGATCCCTGTATGGGCCACTGTGAGCTGTGCCCTCCTTAAAAAATAAAAACAAAAAACAAAAACAAACAAAAAACATTGAAACAAAGTACTTACTTAGCAATAAAAATTAGACCCAGCAGTTAAAAAAAAAAAGGAAAAAAAGAAAAACTGACTCTGTGTAGTGAACACACAATGTGATATATAGATGATGTATTACAGAATTGTACACTTGAAACCTATGTAACTTTATGAACCACTGTCATCCCAATAAACTTTAATTAAAAAAAGAAGAAAACTCCATCCTTACTATGAATACGTGATGCTAGTTGTATCAGACATCAAGTTTCCATGTATATGTATTGCTGTTTCTAGGTTCTCTATTTACTTATTTATATATTCCTATGCCAAGAATACACTGTCTGAATTTCCATAGCTTTAATAAGGTTTAAAATATGTTAGCAAAACTGTCCCAACTTGTTCGTATTCTGAAGTGTCTTGGCTATTATAATGTGTCTTCACTACAAAGGACGTGCATTTCTTTTTGTTAGATTTTTTTCCTATGTACTTTGTACTTTTCAGTTACTTTTGTATTAACATGCTTTTAATTACATTTTCTTAGTGCTAGCGCTGGAGTCAGAAGTAAAATGGACTTTCACATACTGGTTTTTTATCAAACTTGATAAACTTTCTTTATTTTTCATAATTTAACTCTAAATTCCTAGAGCTTTTTATATAGACAATAACATTTGCTACTAATGATAGTTTTACGCCCTGGCTAGGGACCACTTGCACAGAGGTTGTGGAATGGGGCATCCTTTACTAGTTCCTGGTCTGAAAGGAGGGCTTTCAAACACTAAGGTCATGTTTGCCATATATTTTTTCACAAGACCCTTATCAGATTAAAGGAAGTTCCCTTCTACTTTTAGTTTGTCAAAAAGATTGAGGCGATGAATAACGATATCATGGGAATAAAAGCTTTTTATTCATATAATGAGATCTTATTAAATTTATTTCTCCTTAATCTGTCACTATGGTGAATTGTATTGGTTGATTTTCTAATATTAAAGCAACTCTGAATTCCTGGAATAAACTCAATTTGTTCATGATAAATTATCCTTTTTATACATTCCTGGACTTACTTTGCTAATATTTTGTGTGTAATATTTTTGCATTCACATTAATATGTGAGAAGTCCCTTATTTACCCTAATTTATACTTTATATGTCTGGTTTTGTCTCAAAGGTTACGCTACCTCATAATGAGCTGGGCATGTTCCCTCTTTTTCTAGTTTCTGGAAGGGTTTTTGTAAAACTAAAATGATCTGATCCTAAAACATTTGGTATAACTTGTTTATAAAATTATCTAGACTTGGTGGCCCTTTCCAGAGAAATTTTAATTGATTAAAAATTGTTGATGAAACTTTTTAATTATTTTCTAAAATTTAGTTTTGGTACTATTCATGTTATTTCTTCTTACTCTGGCAAATTACATTTTTCTAGGAATTTATTTCTCCCAATTGTCTAACATATAACTGCAAAATTATTCACAATACCCTTGTATGTGGTTAAGTTCTCCAATAGATACGGTTATATACTCTTTATCATTTATAACATTGTTCATTTGAACCTTCTCTTTTTTTTTCTTCATCAGTCATGATGGACATTGGCCTTTTTTATTCTTCTTTTTAAACAACCAACTTTACTTTATTGACCTTATCTATTGCATGTCTGCTTTCTAGTCATTAATTTATAGTCTTTTCTCCATTTCTTCCTTTCTTTTGCCTTTTTTTTTTAGTTATTGTGCCATTTTCTTAATTTCTTTTGTTGAGTGATAAGCTCATTTATTTTTATCCCTTTTTTCTAATTTAAGTATTTCAGTCTTAAATTTCCCCATAAATACTACTTTTGCTGGCTGTATCACCCATTTTTAAAATTATTTTATTTTACTTTATTTTTTTATTAGTTTCAGGTGCACAAGACAAAACAATACTTAGACGTTTATCATTTATATCCCTCACACTGTGTGAACCCCCTCCCCCATCCACTATCCCTCTGACATCGCACAGAGCCATTACATTTCCACTGTCTCTATTCCTAATGCTGTACTCCGCTTCCTGTAACCATATACATACATATACATACATACATATGTATATGTATATATATGTGTGTATATGCATATATATATAGTTGGCATTCATTATTGTTCAGCTTCAGGTGTACAGTGCAGTGACCAGGCATCTACATCATCCCTGAGGTGGTCTCCCAAATGGGATAAGTGTCCATCGGATACCCTACAAAATCTTTACAACATTATTGATTACATTCCCCAAATTAATTTTCAAAACCCCGTGGCCATCTTGTGGTTACCGACTGTTTTCTAATCCCCTCACCTTCCCCCTTATCCCCAACCCCCGCCCATCTAGCAACCCTCAGTTTTTCCTCTATGTCTCCAAAATTGTTTCTGATTAGTTCATTCACTTATTCTGTAGATTCCGCATATAAGTGAGATCATATGGTATTTGTCTTTCTCTGTCTGACTTATTTCACTTAACATAATGTTCTCTAGGTCCATCCATGTTGTTGCAAATGGTAAGATTTCTTTCTTCTTTATGGCTGCGTAATACTCCATTGTATAAATGTACCAGTTTCTTAATCCAGTCATGTATCACCCATTTTAACACATCATATTTTTATCATTCAGTTCTACATATTTATAATTTCTACTATAATATATTTTTTGACCTTGAGTTGTTAAGTAATTTACTTTGAAATTTCCAAAAGTCTGTGGCTTATCTGGTACTCTTTTTGAATCGTAGAGATAGTTATAATCATGTCACTAAATTCTGGCCCATGTAAATGAACAGAAATGGTATGTATAACTTCTAGTTTCCATGAAAGGAAAGTTACAGGCTCTCCCTTTCTTTCTCTAGTTACAATGCAGACAATATGGACTGGGGGTGGAACAGGTATCTTGGATCAGGAGGGGGAAGCAATATACTCATATTGAGGATGGTGGAGCAAAAAGTCAAAAGAAGCCTGGGTTTCCGACACCACACCTGCCATAGACATCATATATTTGGATTGATTGCTACACAAGAAAATATTTAATTTCTACCTTATTTAACCTACAATTATTTTAGGGTTTCTCTGTTAACTGAAGTCATACTTAACTCTAATACGAAGGTATGAAAATCTAAATTACCATGGTATCAATGGAAATGAAAATGAAGGCAGATTTGAGAGGTGATATGAAAAACTGAATTTATATATCTAAGCTACACTGACTTCCATTCCCTTAAAACTTCCTAAAATGACTCTTACTGTATTGTCTATATCTCCTCTTCTCCCCTGACCTCCCACTTGATAAGTTCCCTTCTCTAATCAAGGCATCCACTTAAACCCTGCCTTTCTGGCACCAAACTGTTCCAAGCTCTAATTTTTCAATCACATTCCTAACGTTGGATTACCTCCAATGGGGACTTTCCTTATTTCTGCTCGTTCTCCGTCCCTCCACTCCATCCTGCACACTACACTACATTTGTGTTCCCGTACAGCACACTTAGTCTGCCACAACCCCTGAGTTAAAACTATTAATGGCTCTCTACTGGCTAAATAGCTGGGCTACCATTTTTCACCTCCCAGGCTTGCAATGCACATGACAGAGAATGCAAAATGATCACAGCACTCTTTCCAAAAGAGCGGCCAGAATCCTTCCCAAAAGACTGTTTCAACTGCCAGGACCCACCAGTAGGAACTGGCACTTAGGAAGAAACTTTGTACCTCTGAATTAAAATATCAACTATAAACTCCTTGGTTTGTATTTCAAAACTCCAATATGTCTCCTATTACTCCCTCCAAGTGCTATCTCTTATGAACCTATGAAAAAAAATGTCAAAGACTTTGAAATGAAACTTACTGGGAGTCTTCAGTAAAACTAGTTTTGCTTAGCACACCCTTTGGGTGTTCTGATTTGATGGGGTCGCTGTACCTCTCATTGTCTTTGAGCTGTTTATAACTCTGAGTTGTAGATAATTGATAGCAATGCAAATGATTTTTGTTCACAGACATGCACATAAATTTTATCTGGGGGAGGTTCAATTGATTTCCTTTCTCCACTATGGAATAAGCCAGTTTTGCATCTATTTTAAATTCATGTCAGCACTCTTTGGTGCCTATAGATAGAGATATGGCTCTTTGAACGCTCCTTTAAGTCATTGTAAAGTCTTGCTCAACCTCATTAATTAATGAGTTAAGTAAATTACTTCGTTAAGAGTCCATTTTATATTTGTATGGGAATCATGATTTTTGGATTTTACCCTTTAAAAAATGCATATATCCTTTTAACTAACCCTTTGTTCATTACTACCTTCAAAGTTTGATCACATCCTCAATACGGAACGCCTTCTCTGGCTCTTTCTACCAGGCACTACTGATACTTCCCATTTCAGAAATGAATCTAATCTCTGAAAACTAACCTAATCATGTCCCCAAACTACAAAATCTATGACTTTTCCTGATGAACCTAGACTGTAATGTCTTATTTTATAATTATTTTTTCTTCATAATTTCTACAAAAGGTGTTACCTAGCTATAAAAATAGATATTCTATTTTTATTTTATATCACTAATTTATTTATATGTAAGTAACTTCTCAAAGTATAAGTTCCTTGAGAGAACTGATCACAATTTCTTTTTTTTTTTCTCCGCTTCAGTTGTCAATGCAATGCAGTACATAGTATCCAATAAATATCCACTGCTGAGAGCTACCCATGGCCCATGAACTGGGGCTCTGAGTCAAGATTTTTTTCAGGTAATCACTTCGCTTCATTTGGAGAATCAACCTGCTATATTTTGGCTGAAAGTGGTTTCTCCTTATGAAAATTCACACTAAACTTTAATGAAGGCCATTAGAGCTTCTGTGGAACATCAAGTAAAGTTCAGGACTGATCAGAAAAGCTACTATAAAAAGAATGAATTAATTTGCTTCTGGGGAATTTTTTTCCCTCAACTATTGGACTGGTACTGAAATGTATATTCCTAAGAACAGTCTTGTGCGAGGGTCATATATGAGGTGTGATCAAAAGATACGGGCAGTGTTTAAATAAAATTTATTACAGTAGAAGACACATTGCCATTAATGTCCTTCAAAATACTCCCCTTCACTTTGAACACACTTATCCCATTGTTCTTGCCACTTTCTGAAGCAGTTCCGGAAGTCCTCTTTCACGAGTGTCTTTACTTCATCCTCCATCATGACAACACCCCCTGTCACACGTTGCTTCTGGTACAGCAATTTCTGTCAAATAAAAACATTATGGTGTGTCTTCATCCACCTTATTCACCAGATCCGGCACCATGGGACTTCTGGCTCTTCCCCAAAGTCAAAATGCCCATGAAAGGCAAACGTTTAAATTGATTCAGGACATGGAGGCAGCCATGACAGCACAATTAAAGATACTCACGAAAGAGGACTTCCAGAACTGCTTCAGAAAGTGGCAAGAATGATGGGATAAGTGTGTTCGAAGCGAGGGGAGTATTTTGAGGGAGATTAATGGCAATGTGTCTTTTACTGTAATACATTTTTTTAATTTAAACATTCACCATAGTTTTTGATCACACCTTGTATGTTCAATTTGACATTCATTATTTCATTCTACAAATGCTTAGAGATTGTCCACTGTATGTCAGGAATTTTTTACAAGACCTGGGATGCATAAGTAAAATGTAATTTTTAATCCAAGAAGCTTACCTGCTAGTGAAGGAGGAGAGGGAATAATTGAGAAAGGGGAGGAAACATGGACACATGATTGTAACCTAAGCATACAGATAATGGGTGATAAGCGAAATCAAGTTGCTCAGTATGATGAAAGCAACTTCTTACTTTCAGGTATTATAACTACTGAACTTTTAAAATCAATCTATTGCAAATATTTCTAAAGGAACATTGAAGTTTCATACTTTTGCAGATTGGTGTCAACATAATATACACCCGACTCTATGCCTCATGTACCCTTAATACCAACCCAACCCAATGCAGACCACCAGCATTTTTCTATAGTTTGAGTGCAGAGCTGTGAGAGAATAATAAATGGTCTTGAGATTGCTTTCAGCATATCTGGTTTTATGAACTATAAAATGCTTCAGCAGTTGAATAGTCTACCAAGTGCATTAAATCTACTCCTTATAATGTCATGTGAAGTCAAAGGATTTCATAATATTTGAACATTAACATTAGTACTGAGCATTTTCGTTTTTATGGTTTTACTTAATTACTTCAAATTAAACCCATCTTGAGAATATTGCTACTGTAAAAAAACCTAGTCCATTTAATCAATTTTATTTTTCTTATGACGACTTTTTATTTTACCTTTATTCCTAACTGAACAGAATAAGGCATTTATGATTCTACCCCATAGTGCTTTTAGTAAAGAGATACTATAAATAAAAAAGACTAACAAATACCAATAAATGTTATAGGCTTTTTGTTGTTATTGACATAATTTTCAGCTTCGCATAGTATATTGGTATAACTAAAGTGTTTAAATAAGTAATAATAAGGAATCACATAATGGTAATGATAGCTTAACATTTGTTTGGTCCTAAACATTGTCTTTTAATTCCCACAACAACTTGATAAAATAAGTTTCATCATAATCATTTTTACAGATGAAGGAATCAAGAAACAAGTGATTTGCTAAATGTTGTATAAGTGGCATTTAGTATGATGAAAAGTCTTCAAACTCAAAATTTCTGTTTTTGTTCATACTTTTAAAAAGAGCATTTGATTCACAAGCCAAATCCTGTTGGCAAGACACTCCCTAAGGTTAAGTAAAATATATGTGGAGGAACACTAAACATTTTATTCACCTACAATGTCATCATACTGAAACTGAGAAGGTCAGTGTACTTTCCAAATGGCCCAGTTAAATCTAAGGAATTGATTGTTTACCCACTAGGGTCTGGACACTGTCAATCAAAGTCACTTGTTTATACAGGATTAAAATGTGCTCTATTAGCATCTTTCCATTCCTCACATGAACAAAATAAATATTTTATTCTTCATTAGCGTTATTGTTTAAAGGTTTTTTTTTATTTTTCCCTGTTCATTAAAAACATAAAAAAGATAAAATAAAAATCACCACTAGTCCCAAACGACTCAATATTTTGTATGTTTTCTTAAAGTCTTTTCTAACACAAAATATGCATATTCAGTACCTGCTTCATATTCTCCATTATACTATACACACCACTGTTTTCTCCCTCATCACAGCATAGCGATATTTACTTTTCAAAAATATGACTTTTTATGGCTCAATAATATTTCATCATAAGGTGGTACCATAATTTATTTTACTGTTCTTCCAGTGCACATGGTTTTTATTATAAAAATGTTTATTTATAAAATACAACCATGTTTTATAAAACTTGAAAAACAGAGAAAGAGATGAAATCACAGCTCTATTTCTTGTCTAACAAGTCACTGTTATGAATTTTGCTCACTCCCTTCAATACTTTTTTCATATGCCTATTATTATATAGCTTATCATTAAAGTACACACAATTTTATGTTTTGAATTTATTTCCACTTAGGATTATATTATAAACCTTTTCCATAACCATTGTGGCATGCTGGGTGAAAATTTCACACTGTATCTAACCATTACTTTATTATCAAACAATAAGTTGTCTCCCCTTTTTATTCTAAAATCATTTATTACAAAATAAATCATTTTGCAGTAAATATAGCAAGCATGTAGTCTTGACATTCATGCATTTTAAAAAAAACATTATTTCTTAATACTAGATTTCTGCATGTAAGATTCCTGAGAAAAAGACTGCCCAGCCTTTATCATTATTTGAACATTGATGAAAACAATGTAAAAATTATTAATAATACTGAATATTTTGACTTCAAAGTATAAACAGCATTCCAATCTGTTTCTTATCAACCCATCCTTTTAGTGATTTGTAAATACAGAAAAAAATATACAGGGTATTGACTACATTTAAACTAATTACATTTTCCATAAATTAGTACATCTTGGCATCATCAGTCTCAAGAGAGCAGTGGCCACTTAAATATGCACGTCTAAATTCTGTTCATTTCAAAAGTCAGTATCCACATACCTTTCATTTTAGCTTATTTCCCCCCTTGATACTTAGATGTAGTTTTAGAAATGCTTTCTGGTACTGTTTCCTTTGGGGAGTGCTTGGAATGCAAATCCACATCAGGACAGAGCAGTAATACTGACAGGAGACAGAAAATGCCCCAACTTACCGTTTCTAACACATTCACACGGTCCTGAAAAGAAAGCATAATATATAATTATAAAAACAAAGCTATCAAAATCATTACAAGTTTACTTAATTTTCAGATTTTCTCTTCATTCTCTATTAGTAATAATTTATTTTTAAATGTTAAAAATGAAACCTCCTACCTAGGATGATCTCTACAACAGAATTAGTCATGAAAGGATCACTATGCCTTTTCTCATCTCGGCGAGTGTTAGGACTACAAGGTTTAATTTAACAGTAAATACCACAAATTCAGATGCAATTACTAAATGGAATAGATTTTACCACTTTTTCATTGGTAAAATTATTTATCTACTTAAGGGTATATTATATTAAATACATTTGACAATATCAACCAGAACTAGGCAATAGTAGTGATATAAAAAAGGAATGTAACACAAATACCAGCTCTCAATTAGGTGTACAGCACAAAGTGTGATCGCACAGGAAAGTCAAGTTCAAACATAAGAATACTTCGTCAATTAAAATTAAGAGGTAAATTGTAATTAAAACAAGGCAGGAACAATAAATTAGAAAGATACGTTACATGCAGCCAATCCTGAACTCCGATGGGCTTACATTACTCATACAGAAATCAGTTTGAAAAAGAGTCATTGACAATATTCTTTAAAAAGTTCCATGATTGAGAGAAAATAGCTGCATTTTCAATCCAGTGGTTGCATTTCTCAACTCTTTTCAGAGCTGATAGCTACATACAGGGAGTTTTTAACAAATAAAAAGGGCTGAATTTGAGAAGGAGAGTCTGAAGATTTAAGGTGGGATGCCATCTTTTTCAGGATGGTCAAGGCCATTTTTCTTTCTTTTCTCTCATTGTAAGCAGTTGGAGGAGATGTGTGAAATCTGGGTTTCTTTTTGTTTAACCAAATTAACCATTTAGTCCTCAGAGGGAAAGGGTGGAGAGGGGAAATAGTATAGAGAGCCACTCAGCTCAGGTCTCTCATGGTGAAGGGACTGCCATGACCCAGGACACTTAGGAGCAGACAGAACTTGGCCTTCACCTCCTTGCTCCCAGCATCACCTAACACAACTCCCAGTCTTGCTTTTGAGGACTTCTGCAACTCAACCTCCAATCCTCAAACTGGAAAACTGAGTTGAACATTTTTACCCTTCAGACATTTGGCTATGTGGGCACGAGTTACATGAATAAATTATGCAAAATTAGCCCAAAGCAGATGTTTTTTAGCAATATAATGAGTTTAATTACATTTTGTTGGCATACTTGAGAGAACCTCACCCTCGCCCCCACAAGTTCCATGAAATAACTGCTATTTTGCTGGTGACTTGTGTACTGCCACATGAGTGTGTCATAATAGATGCATATAATGCCTCAAGTGGCCTTTGGTCTGTTGTTACCAGCCATCTTACTCATAGTGTACCTGGGACAAAGCCATTCAGCAATACTCTATCATCCTTTGCAGACTTAACAGAGCCTCATTAGATGCCTTATAGAGACAAAAATAACCTTTATACGAACCATCTCAGAAGGCTCAAAATATTCACAGCCACTGTTTGGGCCTTAAGTTTTCCCCATACTATGTATTTGTGGGCTCATATTATTTAGGATTAGCATATTTTAAAAGCATACATATGGCTCGATTGAAATCAGTAATCTCAAATGATGTGAAAGCAGAATTGAATTAAATTGTCTCTTAATTCCTATCTTGGCATTTGCCAAAGACAAAATTTATGTATTAGTTTCTTCATTTTACTTGAATATTTGTTCCAGGACTTTAAAAGAATAACGTACTGCCATGGACTACAAGCTTGTATCCTTGCAAAATTCATGTGCTGAAACCCCTAGTGTGATGGAATTTGGACATGTGGCCTTTGGGAAGTAATTAGGTCACCAGGCTCGAGTCCTCATGATAGGATTAGTGCCCTTGTAAGAAAAGAAACAACAGTGCTTGTTTCTCTTTCTGCTCTCTGCCACGTAAGGACATATGAGAATTTGACAATCTACAGGGCAGGAAGAGGGCCTTCTCCAAGATTCAAATCTGCCAGCACCTTGAGCTTGGACTTCCCAGCCTCCAGAACTGAGAGGAATAAATGTTATTTAAGCCACCCAATCCGTGGTAATTTGCTATAGCAGCCTGAGTTGACTAAGACATGGGCCTAGTCTATAAGACTATGAAAACAAAAGGTCTACAAAACCCCATTTTATTAAAGTACAAAGGTCGATAAATAATCTATTTTGATGCAATTTACTTATGTCTATAACCTACTTCATTTCAAAATGGCTTTCCACGAAAAATGTGCATGTTCAGAAAATGAGGAAATTCAGGAAATATAAAAATTCGTTTCATTAATCTAAATTTAAATAATTCAATTTTCCAATCAACAACAACTAATAAGACACCAGCCACTGCTGCCAATTCATGAGCTTTGTCTATATTGTAGTTTTTTGGTCTTAATTTCAAGACTACAAATGAAAAACAAAAACACACACACACCAAAACCCCACAAACTACTCCTAGTCTTTATGAACTTATTAACTTGCTTTTAAAATTAAAGAAATGCATTTTGAAAATTTAAACTATTATTTGTACTTGACTTCTTTTTTGGCAGACAAGATTAGTTATTATAATTCTGCATATAAAAGAATCAGGCTATTGCAAACCCTTATTCTCAAAACATCTGCATACTTCCTCTCATGTTCTTATTATTAAAATGGAGGTAACTTAAGCCAATAATGGACATTGATACATCCTATGAAAAACTGCCAGTATATGTCCTAGAATGAATATATAATTATACCAAAATAAATTATATTCTTAACCTCTCCCACTCTTATTAGAACTGCAATTGTAGTGTTTGGTTGTTGTAGTTTAATCTCCAATTAAACAGATTTTACCTTCAAGCTCAAGCTGCAAGTTCAACACACTCCCTACTCCCCCATCACAACCCCCTTCCCCACCTGAGCTTGGATTCTGAAAGAAAAAAAATGTATCATTAGGACACTAAAAGGGGGATTTTAAAGGTGGGAGAAGTAGAGACAAAGACAACCTCCAGAAGTAAGAAAGACATTCTCACTGTAATCGTGCTATTTCAGGTGGTTTAAAAAATCCATGGTTCTTATTTTTGCAGTCATGGATTTTGAGGGTCTAATTAAATTTGAACTTGTCCCCAGGAAAATGTACATTATCCACAACACACACACAATTCCGCATACACTTTTAGGGGAATTGCAGACTCTCTGAAGCCCACCCACCCATGGGCCTTCAAGTTCTTTCACTCTAAATAAAAACACCTGAAATAAGATCTAAGAATATTATAGAAATAAATAATTTTATTAAACCAAATCTATTTCTCCTGTATGAAATATTTCTAGATAAATACCATCAAAAATAAGGAAAGAAACAATTGGGGTGGAAGGTTATACAAAAACCAAAGGAAAATTTTCCTTCAAGTATTTTGAAGAAGAAAAGTTCTTGGGGGAACTAACGTATTTTATTGCTATTGGTTTTTTGTTTTGCTTTGTTTTGTTTTTGTGATTGGATAGTCTCTTTCCCACTACCCTTTGGTTCTAAGGAGGGGAAAGTCTAAGAAACACGTAAAATGGCAACAACTATTTTAATGCTACTCTTAAAGTACATGTGTAGTCACTGCATAGTCAGTGACTCACAATGTTCTTACCGATGACTAACAGTTCTTACCAATGCGAATATTACAGACTAATTTTTAAATGAAAATAACGCTGCTGGACATAATGTTTTAATTCATTCTGGACTTGAGAGATTGAGTTATATAAATATAACTAGAGAGAGTTATATTTTTGGGGGAGACCTATAGTGCATATGCACTATAAAAGTGTGTATTTTATTGTAAAAACAGTCATGGGGATGTAAAGTACAGCATAGGGAATATAGTCAGTAATATTGTAATAACTATCTGGTGTCAGATGGGTACTAGACTTATCAGGGGGATCACTGTGTAAATTATACAAATGTCTAATCACTATGTTGTATACCTGAAATTGATATAATATTCTATGTGAACTGTAATTGAAAAAAAAATTTAAATATGTATTTTAACTTTTTATGATGAGCTTAGTAACCTGCCTTGAGCTGTATATATTCTTTTGTTACTTGGTCATAATGGGGTGTACACTGAAATTTATAAATGAACCAAAGCAAGTTGATTAGCATCATTAGAGATGGGCAAAAATTTGTAGGCCAAGTTAAGAAAAGAACACTAAATGGATCTTTGGTATCTGAATCCCTGTTCATGAACAGTTCATTTCATTCAGCTGAGCCAATCAATTAGACACATTGATTCATCCATTCCATCAAGGAATGAATTAGAAGCTTTATACGTCTAAATAATCAGAGTTGTTCGGCATTTGGTTAAGTATAGTTGAACAGGTCTAGTGACTTTATCAGAATAATGCAGAATTTTCCAAGAATGCTTTAAATATATCATTAGCATATGAAAAAGCACAATACTGGCATAAAAATATAACAAGAGTCTCTATCCCTTCCAATTCTGAGAAGCTTTAAGAGTATAAAATAATTCTGGAAACTTCTCTGGGACTGAAGCTCTGTGATAGACATATAATTTTCAAAAAGAAAAAACAACAATGAGGACTCCCTCCCATCACTGTTCTAAAAGCACAATGCCTCCTTCCAGAAGAAAAATCCACTCAGCTTCACCCCGAGAGACCACTGCATGACATTTTTCCTGTCAGTGTTAACTCTGTTTAATCAACACTCACTCTTTAGCTACTACTTCCTACATGAAGGGTATAAAATGAAATGCAAAGATGTATATTTTTCCTCTATGCATTTCCACACAGCAATCCATTACATTTAACAAATTGTCAATCCTTTTTTAATAATTAAAAGAATTAGAAATAATTTCAAATGTATTCTTTTCCAAGCTTCAAGACATTAAAATGAAATAAAAGACCTTTATTAATCATCACAAAAAGATTAGCAATTTCACACAGAGATTTAAAATAAGTGAAAATAAAATAGAGATAAGAATCGCCAACAACCTCAATGTTGGAACACAAAAAAAGCTTTAGAATATAGAGTAAGTTGGCTGTGAAACTATCAAATGAATTAACAATCTATACATAAAATTGCATTTTATCCATTAAAAGTCAGACAAAGTTATTTCATACTTTTGAAAAATTAGGATGGATGGAATCAGACAATGTGCAGTGGTTTCTCAATTATCCAGTGTTTGATTTAGCCATCATTAAATACCTGTAGTCAATCTTTGTTAACTCATTTCATTAGATGCTCATGAACCTTTTTCAAATAATCTACTTCAGGGTCCAAAACAACAAAGCAAATACTGAAAAGAAAACCACAAGGCATCAAGGTTGTGTCTAAGAAGCTGTCCATAAACCCCACACCCAACATTTTGACTTATCATGAAAAGCCAGTTTAAAAGGATGCATCATTTCCTTGCCTAGAAGGAATACCCAGTAATGTTCCTTTGTATCTGCTTTTCACCCAGGAAGTGGACAATCAGAAGCAGAAACTATCACATTTCCACACAGAATCAAAGGGTATGCTCCATGTTTCTGATCTGGTCTCTCATTGACCACCATTCCCCTGGGTGGACAGAAGAGGCATCTGGCTGTGCCTCCGTAGCTTTCTTCCGTTAGATCCCATGTTGGCGTTTGGATTTGTGGTCTCGTTTGTTATGAGGACATTACTGACCACTGTACTTCAGTCTGACACTGTTCAGGAAAGGCTGAGATTGCATTTATCCTAAAGTGGGATGTGTGCATGGGTTTGTGGGCTGAGGAATACAAGTGGGGTGGAGGAGAGAGATGAAGGTAAATGTACGGAAATGGGGCTCTGTTGGTTTGTTTCAACAGATTTCATGCTGGAAAATGAAGCCCAAGAAGTTAGGTAAGGGTTTTGCTTAACATCCCTGTAAACACTTCCAGTCCACTTTATGAAACTAATACTAAAATATCTCAGATTTAGCCTTTATATTCCAGACCACAAAGCAAAGAAATGTGTTTTTTGCTTGTTTGTGTTTTTTCCTTTAAAATGAAGAATTTAAGCACAAATGGAATGTGATGCATAGGTGTATACGCACAGGATGAGACTACAAACCAAATGAAGGGCAGAAGACAGAATTATTTTTCTCCTGGAATTGCTCAATTCCACAGTGAGAGTGCTGGTAACAGGTAATGAAAGTTCAGTGAATGACATTTGGACTGGGGAACAACTAAAAATTATTGGCAGGTAATAGAAAGGCTATGATGGTGGTTAGGAGCAATGCAAATGACAACCAATGTAACTTCAAAGATTGACTGTCCCCCAAGAGAGAGGCAGAAACTGGAGTTGAGTAGTAGGCGGGAAAAGCCAACAGCCTAGAAACCAACACACCATAATTTTTTGAAGGATTTACATTTTAAGAAATAAAGTGCATGTCTCCAGTTGTGAGGTTAGTCATATATCAGCTGAATATGCTCTGAACTCTTATGCAAATCATAGTGCTGTGATGCTCATGGCATAATTTACAAGTAGATTTGTGTCATGCAGAACTTGTGGGAAACCATAGGACATGCTTTTTCTTCAGCGTGTGTATTTGACTGCCACCAAAATAGCTTATCTAATGAGACTCCCTGAGGCTGACATCTTTGTTTCCCTCAAGGGTATGTATCTCCTGGGCTTCTAGGTGAAGAATGTTCACAAGGAAACCCACATAACCATAGAACCCTTTGTCTCCAGCTCCTTCCTGGTGAATATCTGAATCACAGAACTTGATTTTTAACTATCATGCAAATCACACAGCTGAGTCATTAAATGATATGGGCACCCAGTCCACCTTGGGAATTAAACTGCTTACCTTTGAGCAATTTCAATAATCCACATCCTAATTTACATGTAGAGTCATTTACTCAATTCTTTTCAGGAATTAAAGCACAAGGAACATTCTACTAGAGACTGTGTCTCACTCTCATTCCCATATTCCTTCTGTGTCCATTTACTTCTCACCAATCTATACTAAAGAGAGAGTTTTAAATAATGTATCTGGCTGACATGAGTTAGGTTTTTCTTATTTTCTAATTCAGTTTGACTAAGATTCAACCTATATTAATCACCATTTCCTAATAAACAAGCACAGAAAAAAAGGGATAGGTGGTTAAAGGATTTAAAACTAACCTTAGATTATCTGTACTCCAATAATCAACGGTGCACTATTCTTAGTATCTAAGAAAACTGAGAGAAAAACCCCCAATAACTTAGTTTTCAGTTACATTTCTGGGAAGCATACCTGAAGGCTGACTTATCCTGTATATCCTAAAATAAAGAAGATGTATTTTGACTATCCAGTTTTAAATATTCTAAACATTCCTATCCATGAAATACTTAACTGCTTTTTCTTCAAATTGAGCTTCATTCTGATTTTTCATTGTAGTCTGACTAGCATCTTCCCAAGGTGGAATTTTAAACTGTAGCTTTGGCTGTTTAAGAGAGATGTATGTGAGTAAAGAAAAAACACTGGAAAGCTCTATTGTGCTAAAATAATCAAAAGCGCTATAAATAATAATAGCTATAAAAATAATACTAATAGGACTATAATAATTTCAAATACAGTTTTAACTTTTGCATTTGGAGAAAATAGTATCATGCTGTCCTTTTAAAATGGACCCCAAAATAATTCCTCATCCCACTTAAAGGCACAAATTTTAGGAAAATCATTATGCGAAATTTAAAACATTTTACTGCTCAGGCTTATAAATAAGTAGTGATTTAGTTGAAAGTATCCTCCACTGTCTTGGTTTCAAAAAATCATTCCTGGAAGGAATTGATCCTAAATTCCAAAGTCTATTAAATGAAGGAATAAATGAGATGGGAGCTTGTTAACAGACACACCTGGGCAGTTTTGGTTGGTAATGAAAACTACTTTTAACACTCACAACCTTACCTGCAGATAATGAAGCGCTGAAGCATGTGAGCTGAGGAGTTCAGGAAGGTCTGATTACTCAAAATTATACTTTCCTTCCATTTGCAAAATTATTTAAAATTCTATCAATGGAAATTTATTCTTTGGGGAAGAACTCAAAAATTTATTCTTTGACTCTCTCCACTTCAGTTAATCTTTCAGAAGGGAAACATTCCTAAGAGAGATAACCATTAACCCAGTTCATTCCAAGGCAGGGGTCAGCAAAATTGGACAGTGGGTCAAATGCAGCCCACTGCCTGATTTCATAGGTCCATGAGCTAAGAGGGGTTTTTACATTTTCACTGGGCTAGAAAAAAATTCAATGTAAGAATAGTATTTCATGACATGGAAAAATGACATGAAATTCAAATTTCAGTTTCCATAACTGAAGTTTTATTGGAACATAGCCCATTTACTTCTTTACATATGGTCTATGGATGCTTTTATCCTACAATGGCAGAGTTGAGTTGTGGGACAACATATTGCTCGCAAAATTGAAAATATTTAGAGTTTTGCCCTTTACAGGAAGTTCAGTGACCCTCTGTTCTAAGGTGTTGTTATCCTCTAAGAATTACTTCCTGACTCACAGAGGTTGCCCTGGCAAACCGTTCAAGGTTCTGGAAGGAGAGGATGAGGTGAAAAACACTGACCAGTGTCAAGAGAATAAGAACCAGAAAGATTTTATCCAACTTTTAAGCTTTAAAACAAAATTTAAAAGTTGTATATGCATATATACATATAGTACCCAGAATATAAGCCATTCCACAGACCACATAAGTTTCTTCCTTTTGTCCTTTACTCCTTTTATCCATCATTCTTTCTTTCTTTCCAATGTCTTTCCATCCTTCCTTTCTTGCTTCCTTTCTCTCTCCCTCCTCCCTTCCACTCACTTATTCATTTACTTAATTAATCCATTCATCCACACAGGCTCCATGTTGGAGAATGGGTACACAGCTATAGACAAGGGATATAAGGTCTCTTCACAGAGCTTAAATTCCAAAGGAGGAGGAAACACATGAATAAAGAAGTCACCCAGGAACTGATGGGAGGTGATGAGGGTAGAGGTTCAGTTTAGACAAGGTTGGTCAGGGTCAGTTTCCAGAAGAGGTGACATTTGCGCTGAAACTCAACAGGATGAAATGAGCCATCAGTGAAAGAGCTAAGGGAAAGCATGATCGAGACAGTAGCACATGCAAAGCTCCGGGGACAAAAGGGTTTAATTTCAGGAACAAAAGGGACACTGGGATGTGTGTTGTGGCTGTTAATGAAACAATCCCTTTAAATTACCAAAAAGTATAAAATAAAAAAAACCCCAAAATGCTATTAAAACCTTATTATTTGCCAAAAATTGTATCGGGTGCTTTCCACATATGTTCTCATTTAATGCTCACAAAAACTCTCCCTTGGCGAACATTATTAACTTCATTCATTTAAAGTCAGAGAAAACAGACTCACAGGTATTAAATGTATCGAATTCCACACTGTGATTAAATGTTGGAGCTTAGACTGTAATTCACGTCCACCTGACTCAAAGGAGTCCATATTAACTCTCAAAAAAGCAAATTAAAGATCACATTAAATATATATATATTTAACAAGTCTGCAAAATGGAACTAATGGAAATACCATATGCTGACAGTGAAGTTTTATGAGCAGATAGACAATAAATGCTTTTTTATTACCATCAGGGGCTACTTCGTCTGTGTGTGTGTTTGGTGAAGGTTACGGGATACACTGGAAAACTGTTCCGGAGCCTCTTTCTCAAAATTATTCATTCCAGAACAGCATTCCAGATCCTTATTTTTAACAGATGTCAGGTGACAGTATAACAAAACACATGCTATCTCACAATACATTTAATGTTCAAACAAAAACTGTTATTGATACACATTTTTATATTTATTTACTCTGTAATAAAAGGGATTACATTTTTTGCCATACGCCTTTCTTACGTAAGTTGCAACCCCTCTGACTTCTGGGTCTGACAGTAGGCCAGCCGGGCACACAGTCATGACCACCAGGGAGCTCTCAGAAGACAGGACAAAGGGCGGCAGAGACCTACACTTAATTAGCTGTGCAGATAAATGGCACCTCTATTGTGTGCTGCTTTTCCACCTCTTTTAGATTGAGGCTGCAGGAGCTTAGATTCATCACCGAGCTCATAAATGGCCTATCCCCCCCACTCCCGTTTCACTCGGGACAAATTTATTAGTTCTTTTCTCACAGTGAAATGAAATGTTGGGATTTCAATTACAACCGGAGGGTGGTAACGACATGGAGTCTCTTGTAGGTAATATTTTTCTATTTCATTTTTATGAGCAAACACAGAAATATTGTTAACAGACATTAAATGTTATTTATTAAAGTAAACATTAAACTTCTAACAAATTAAATTTTGTAATGTAGATACTCTTGGAAAGGAATGCACTTCAGAATCAATTTTTTTGAAACCAAAATAATCACTGATTATGATAAGAAGTCAAAGATAGAGAAGAGATGCTTATTAGTCATTCTTTCAGCTCATAAAACAAATCTTTGAGGTTTGAAGCATTAAGAGGACATCATTGAAAGTAGAGTTCTCACTTCTGGGGCTATCTCCCATTCCCATCTCTGGCTGATTTGCTTTAGTTTTATCACTTTTTTGCACAATTTAAAATTTATGCAAACATTTTCAATGCTGCCTTTAATTTTTGCCAGAATATTTTGAACCTGGTTTAAAACTGAAATTGAAGAAGCCCGAGGAGGGTTTTAATAACAACTTTCTTCAGTCTGTTTATTTAAAACATGATGAATAAGCAAAAAGAAAAGGTGCAGAATGGAAAAAGAAAAATGATCCCTTCTCCTTCCTAGAAGTGCTCGAGATTACTGGATTGTTCGTAATCTCGCACCAGGGATGAAAATCTTCCTCACGTGCCAATGGCCAAATATATACATACATATATATTTATATTTATATGACACTGTCCCAGTTGCCATGTGCATTTAAGCTTAGATTTATGCATAGTTTTAAAGATATAGAAAGGCAGTGAGAAGTTTCACTAAATCTCCAGTATTGCCTGACTTATTTAATGCACTTTCTAAAAAGTATTTAGTTTCTTATAGTCTCTTTTTTGAGGAGGTAGGAAGTCAGCTAGTGTTTTACCACACTAAATGCGTAATATGCTTGCTAATGAATCATTCTCATAGGAAAAAAAACAAGGAAGAAATTAAAAGAAAGGCCAGGAACCTAAACAAATAAACAAAGTGTAGCAATTCAGTTCTCCATAAGCTCAGGAGGCATTAAGCACAGTGGTAGGGAAGCCAGGCAGACTCTAATATAAGTAAGTTATAGCCCTGCCACTTACGGGCTTCTCAAGCTGCATGCCTTAGCTTCTTTATCTGTAAAATGAGAATAGCAGTATCTCTTATAGAATTGTTATAAGGAATAAATGACATACATTGAGAAGTTTGAGCATAGGGCATGACAAAAGAATTGCTCATTAGCTATTAATATCATTCATTAACAAATCAGAGGGCCTGTTTTTCCCCTTCTTTGATGCACAGACCATCACCCTTGGGGCGGATTTAATGCAATCTTGACAGGAATTAAGAAGTGTTAAATAAGTATTTGTTAATAGAGTGAAACATAATCTTAGTGAGTTTTCAAGACTCCAGCTTGGGGAAATCCTCTGCAGTGTTTCTTTATATTCTGGAAAATCAGCCAAAGATGGGATGGGAGAGCTCCAGAAGTGAGAACTCTTAATTTCTTTCAATGATGTCTTAATGCTTCAGACCTCAAAGATTTGTTTTATGAGGCAATGGAAACTGTTTTAACCTGAAATGTATTATTGATGAGCAACTGTTTCCAAATTTGTTGCAAACTACAGCCATTACTTAAAATATTGCTTTCCACAACTGTCAATGTTATCAAGAGATGGAAGACAAAATGGAGCACACAGTGTTACATCTGAACGTCTGAGTGCCCGTAAAATTCATAGGTTGAAATCCTAATCCCCAATATGATACTATTAGGAGGTGGGGGCATGAGGGTGGAGCCCTCATAAAAGAGCCTATTCAAGAGACTCAGAGCGCTCTCTCTGCTCTGTGCCATGTGAGGACACAGCCAGAAGTGGCTATCTATGAATCAGGAAGGAGGCCCTCACCACCTACCAGCATAAATACCGAACATTGCATCTGCCTTGATCTTGGACTTCCCAGCCTCTAGAACTGTGAGAAGTAAATGTTACTAGTACAAGTTACCTAATTTAAGGTATTTTTGTTATAGCAGCCTGAACTGATTAAGACACACAGTTATCTGTCTAAAGTTGAAGGCCCTATCTAGGAATGTAACGTGAGAAAAACAGCAGATATGCACGATGTAGAACAGTGTCGTAGTGATCACTTAATCCGCAATGCAAATGAAATTGCCTCCAACTACCAGGTGACAGTTGACTCTGGAAACATGGCAAAACTCTCTGACAAGCTCAACACTGCAAAACTTCATAATGTGCTTAGATTACTTTCATTTTTCACAGGAAAATGTAAGCTGCTCTTCACATCAGCCCCTGTGCCCACGAAGCCCAGAACTCAGACTCTGACAAAACTCCATGTTTTATGGAAATATTGCTTTGCATGCAGTCAACTGCAAAGGGGATAGTGTACAGAGATAGATAAAATAACTTCCCCCCTTGGGAGCAATTTGCAAAATCTGTAACATACTTGGTTCATTTTCACTACCAAGTTTTTTAGACTTCCAGTCACGGAGTAAAATTTGGGCTTTTGAGCTCAAAGAGGACACAGTTTTTGCAGTTTTAAATGTATCCAAATGGTGCCTTTTTTTTTTTTTTTTTTTTTTTTGAGACATTTTTAGAAGCTTGACTCAAGAAGACTGCTGGATCCTGAGGACCTGTGCTTTGCATCCCTCAGGAGAAACAGAACCGACCACATTTTCATATTTTTTATCCTCAAAAGAAAATGATTTAGTCAATCAACTTCCAATTATTCAGACACAAGAATACTTCACTCTCAAGGCTTTCTATTTTCAAGTTAAATTCTGTCATAAATTTGGAAATAAAACTAAGTTGCAAATTTCAGGTAAAATAGGATGATAAAATTTCCAGTGGAATCTATTTTACTGAGCTCGGTTCCCTGCTCTCCCGAGGCCTCCTAATGTAGTAAATTGAAGTATACAAACCTAATTGGTTGAGACCTTGCTTGACCTTATAATACAGACTGATTATGTATCATGTCTGTTAAGACCTCGAACCGAATTTAAGGCTTGATAAGACTTCTCAGCTTTTAATAAAAGAGAGATTTTTAATGAGCCACCAATTTGCCTTGTCCTGAAAGTGTTGCTCAAACCTCCCACCCCCCACAGTGACCCATGTTTTGTTTTGTTTATGTCATTGCTTAGAACAGTTTTTTTAAGAAATCATGTATCAGAAAAAGATAGTGATTTGCTTATATTCCGAGGACTGCATCTCGGAAAGAATAAGTAGGTATGCATCACATTTTGGTTTCTAGAATTATGTAAGTTCCATTATAACTCTTGTGAGTTATCCCAGGGATGAGCAGGATACTGAATTTATTCTTTAGTTTAATAAAGCCTTAAAGAGTCAATCCCAATGTATCAATGTATTTAAACTGGGATGTCTAGAAATGTACTTTAGTACCAAGACAATCAGAATTTCTGCAGAAATTTTAAGAACTGCTTTAACCAATCCTTCGATTCTTCTGGAGAGCCAGTGTTGGAACACAACCTCCCAGGTCACTCTCTCTCCCCCTTCTAAAGTCACTCAGGGACTCTTTGCTGCCCCATCCTTGCATTTCTATCCACAATCTCTAAAATCTCCAGACCACGATGTGGTTTGAAAGTATAGGTTATGGGCATGCCACAGTCAGGCAAACATGACTGACAGCAAAACAACAGAAATTACCCAGTTGGTCTGTCACTGGCCCAGTTTGTCACATGGTTGTTTACCGGGAGAACTGGCCATCTACTGGGACTCCCGAGATGTTAATGTTTGATATGCCAGCCTCTGCTAGGGCGATTTATTTGTCCATGTCAGTTTTTTGTCTTTGGTGGTTTTCCTTGCCCAGTAAATCCCCAATGATGTGTCTGCCAACTCTACACTGGAATTCTTTTCCATATTATAATACCCCTATATTAATATTCATTAGACTTGTTCCAAGAGAACTAAGAAATTTGAGTTCTATTTTTCTTTTCTTAAAAACACTGTGCTGCCATAGGCTGGCTACTCCATAAGTAGCTGAAATGAAGTAATGGCTGAGGAAAAGATTATCTTCTCCTTCCTGTTCATTTCTAATGCTTTTGCCTAAGCACTATTTAGGAGACAAAAACAAAATCAACCCCCTGCCCTTCCATTCCCAAAGCATTTCCCAAAAATAAATGATATCCCTCAAATGGAAGGTTCCAGACTATTTTTAAAAGCTATCTGGGAGAGAAATTAAATATAATTATGGGTCATCTGAAAAATAGCATGCCTATAATGCCATTTAATTATCCTTCAAGGGCATAGCTTCCAGAATGTCTCAGAGAAAAATGTATTACTTTTTAAAAAAACATAGAATCATTTTTTAAATTAAATGAAGGATTCAGCTCATTTCTAATGAAAATACTGATACTGAAGAAAGTGTCCAGAAATACTTGTGACGTTTAGATTATAGAGCCTACAACTAAAATGTTTCCTTTTTCCTCTTAATGTGATTGATATTCATGTGTAGCCCATATCATCAATTTCATTACTACTACATTGTGAATTTTTTCACTTTTCCATTATATTCAGTAGTTATCCAAAGATGTAAACACTTCCTTTAGCATAATCTGACCAAAATCTGAATTTAAAATCATGGTTACCCATGGGAGGAGGAGAGGAGAGGGAGAGAGGAGAAAGAGAGGGGGCTCAGGAAGGAGGCCGGGAGTGGGGGGGTGGGGGGAAGTGGCTCCAGGAGGGCAGACACATTTACTGCTTTGTCCCCAGCATGCAGCACCAGGTCGGGCATATAGTAGGTGCAGATAAACAGTCAGTGTGTGGAATCAATATTTATGGAGGACCTGCCAGGCCCCAAGATTTATACACTTTTTATCCTAGTTAATCCTCTCCATAACCCTATGAAGTCAGTATTATTAGTGTCCCCAGTTTACAGATACGAATACTGCTTCAAAAGGACCAAAGATGGCCTTGCAGAAGAGGAAAATGAATAGGAACAATCACGTTCATAATCATCTAGTCTTCTCATTTAAAAGAAAATGAAAAGTGAGATGGCTGTAAGTTTGCATGAAAGAAGGGGCATACATGTTTTCAAGAGATGTACTCTGTCTAGTGAATGACTTAGTAGCATTTGAAAGCTGTTCATCACTAAGCATGATACTCTTTGGAGTGATCTGCGTTCTGGGAACCACAAAACAACAGGACTGTAAAAGAAAGAAATCGATGAGAGGTAAGTTGATGATTTAAAAATGAAAACAAGAAGCAACAGCAGGACCTACCACTGCCACAAGTAAGGTGTCAGTCACTGAACACTTTTCAACTAAACTGAGAAAAAATGGATTACCTTTGACGTCTACTTAAAATGACCCAGCTGATCTCCAGTGGATGAAAGAAGGGATTTGCTTGATCAATGTACCTCAAAACCATATGCAAATGGGACTCATACTGCACCACACACACATTTATACAAGATAATACTTGGTTTTTAAGAGCAGCGGACAATGTAACAGCAAATGAATCACACACACACACACACACACACACACACACACACACACACACACATGCACACCCGAGCCAGACAATGTTAAGCTCCAGTAAAAAATTTTCCCAATGACCAAATGCTTTGTAAAAATCACTGTTAAATACATTTGTCTCCACTGTTTGATTCCTCCCACACTCTCCTTTCTGCTGTCTGCCCCCCTCACCATTTGATCCTTTTTCTATCACAATGATTCATACCATTCCTGCCAAATTATTCACTTCTTGACCTTTTGCTTCAATACGTTCAAAAAAGAAAGGAGAACAGAGCAGGACAGAAAAAAGGAGGGAGACTGAAAGTGTGTGTGCGCCCAGGAATGACAGAATTTGGAAGTCACCCCAAAACTTTTTAAACAAAATATGAACTCTAGGACAGAGATGGCTATTGTTTTTTAATGGGTGCATCTTTGAGAGAACCAGGAATAGGTGCTACACAAATAAGAGACATGTATGGAGGCATTTATTTGTTTCTTCAGTCAGACGAAATTTACTGAATACCTACCACGGTGAGGTGCTGTGCTAAATATGTGGATGTTTGAGGAAGCAAGACATCAGAGTCGTTTTGTAGGTATGACAGGAAATTACAATTCTTCATATGGTAAATTTTTGTTTCAAAACCTAAACTCCTTAGCTAAGTGAATTCAAGGACTTAACAAATATTTATTCAGTTTTATTGATTATTTTCCTCTTGAAATATTCTTGGCTAAGCTTCATGGCATTATGATCTCCAGAAATTATTTTCTTTATGTCTTAGACTCCTTTGCAGGATTTTCATCTTTAGCCTGTTATTTAAGTGTTTGTGTTCCCTAGAGTTCTGGCTTAAGTTTTCCTATCTTGCTGTTTTCTGCCTATCCCCCTGGGAGTTCTTATTGGTCCTATGACATTTAGTATCGTCTGTGTGAGATGGAGACCGGATCTAAAGACACCAAATTCTGACTGTCCTGTTCGAACTCTTCCTGAGATCATATGTGAATCCCCCTCCTGACATTGCCACCTGGATGTTTCAAGGTACCTAAACTGAAAGTATCATAAATTGAACTAATTAATTTTCCCTTATCTCACTGACTAACACCACTATCCATGAAGTTGTCCAATCAAGAAACCTAGAGTCATTCTTAGCTCCTTCCTTTTTACTTCCTAACAACCAATTTAAAAATTCCATGAATTTTTATACCCTAAAATATATTAAGAAACCACCTACTCCTCTTCTGTCTCTGTTACTACCCAACCCAAGTCACTAGCATCTCTGGCTAACGTTTGCACCAATATCTGCTTAACTGGTCTCCCTGATTTCAATCTTGCCTGCACCCAACAATTTTACAGCCAGTTATATGTTAAAGATGCAAATTTGATCATATTGTCCTCCTGTTTCAAACCCTTTGTTGTTTTCCCATATACAGAAGGTAAAATCCTCCCTCCTTCACGAAGTCCTGTTTACCTTCCAAACTCCTGTCTTGCTTCTCCTCTCAGTCACTCATTCCGCCATATAAAACTTCTTCCGGTTCCTTAAACATGACACTGATGCTCTCTTTTACCTCAGGCCTTCACATTTCCTAAACATTTTCTTATCTTCATTCCAAACTTACCAGTGCTAACTCATGGTTTTCATTTAAATATGGACTTTCTTTGGGATCGTCTTGCCGCTGTACCCCAGCTCACCTTTCCCACCTTCAAGCCCCACACTTCTACCATTATCTCCACCAAACAAAGGCAGATGGACATGTTATATGCTCCCAGTGACTTATACATCCCCTCTAGTAGCATTTTTTTAAAAAACATTTTATTATAAACACCTATTTAACATTCTTTTTCCACTGTTGTACAGGGCAGGAAGCTATCCAGTCTACGCAACTTGCCTTTGTATCCCTAGCACCCGATGCCTTGCACAGAGAATTGGTGCTCAATAAATATTTGTTTAATGAGTAAATGGAGCACCTTTCAGTTACAGGAAACCGGGAAAGGTTTAGAGATAAATAAACACCTACAACGCTTAAGGAGGATAATATGAAATGCAGAACGTCTGTTATACATAACTATAGGATGATAATGAGGAAATAAAATTGACTCCAATTTGGATACATGGGGATTTGCTAACACTGCAAATTGGAATTAAATATTTAGCTCTCCCTTCTGGGATAATCTAATCCACACTAAACCCTTCTGGAAGGCCATTTTGTGATTTTACGTTACAGATGAAAAAATAAGCACAACAACCTTAATTGAGCTACTCAAGGTTACCCAATGAATCGGAGACTCAGACAGGACTTAAAACTCAAAGCTGTCAATCCCCAGTCAATCACCAAAAACAACAACAACAAAAAACACAAAAAAACAAAAACAAAAACAAACAAAAAAGCTACTTTGTCTTTTTTCCTCCCCAAAGTTCTATTGTGTGATCATAGGACTTCAACCTACGTCTTCCTAAAACTAACATCTGTGATATTTATGTTTGAATATGGAAACTCAGTAATGTAGGCACTTTTTGAGATATTTTGCTCTAGTCTTTAACATGAAAGGCGTTATGTGATGTGTCCCTGTACTCTTGTGCACTCTGAGAGGTGTCAGTTCCTTTTTTGTTCTCAATAGAGTATCAGTATTAGGCACGAGTTGCCACCACAAAGTGCCAACATGGAACTCTTCTGCTGTGGGACATCATGTTGGATTCCCTCCCTTGACAAATGCACACAGTTAGCAGGCATAGTCCATTGTGCTCGACAGACATTTTGGTAGAAAATGCTGCCAGTATTTAATAAATATTTGAGAAGCAACATAGGGTATTAAATTTAACAGGATTACTGGTTCCAACATTCATATTGTGACAGAAATAAACTCAAAAACGTTTGTGCTGCCATTTCAAAAGGCCAGATGTGTACCAAGTACTCAATAAATATGTTTATATGTGATATTCTGGGGTCTATGGCGAACATGATGCATTGCATAACCAAAATGCTTCAGAAAGCCTTTATTACCTTCTCTGTACACTCATCTAGTGCACATAGAAGCTTTGCTTTTTATAACAAAAAGCACTGCTGATAATAACTTCTCAGGGCGAGTATGCACTTGAGATTTTCCCTAGCTCCAGACTGGACCACCAAGGGCTCTTTCTTTTTATACCTGAATATAGCTGAAGACGTTAAAGAATTTTACGTGTACAAAATTGTGGCTAACCCATGCCACTTTTCTTAGATATATAGAACTATACTTTTCTTGATCATTTTTATATAAGTTACATAATTTCCTCTTATCAGACACAGCATCACATAGAAGAATCCCCAATAACAGAGCATTTCTCTTGCTCTTCAGGCCTTGCATGACCCACCTTTCATTTGCCAGGAGCAAACATCTTTAACCCGAAAGCGCTCAATCCAGTTCATTCTGTCCCTCTCCAGTCCCGCCTTGCACCTCCAGGCCCAAGAAGAACTCTGAATGTCCAAAGTATTTACTGTTCTTAATCCACAATGTGACATTAAGTGAATTGGTTCTGTCATGTAAGTATAACTGATTATGTTTCCCCTAATAAAGATAGACACTTGTGTTACCCATTTGTAAGTTAGCTCAATGTGAAAGAAAGAGAACTTCTGTCAGATGCCAAGTTAACATCAATTGCTCATGCCATGGAAATGTCAATTAAAATTCTAGTACAACCTTTGAAACACAATTTTCCAATCCAAGAAACGTGTGTAAATCCACAGTGAATTGAGAGGCACACAAGGGATGTCTTAAGGTCCACATATGTGCTAATATTCTTGGTTTGGTCACTGGGAGATGACATTCATGGAGCAAAATAGTTTTGACTTTCACTTGAATATGTAGATTCCATGAATTCATCCTCATTCCTCAGCCCTGTTTTGGGGGAAATGACTTTGCAAAGACGTTGATTTCATTTCTTAATGCTGCAGTTATACCAAGGAATAAAGGGTTCCTTTAAAGAGCAGCATGAAAGCTGACTTGCCTTCCAGCTTTAGGAGATTATAAATGCTCTCAAAACACTTCTAAAAGGCAGCAAATTCCAACTTGGGCTTTAAAGTTCTGACTTTTTTTCATTGTTTTTTTTTACTCCATTTGTTATCACTATGTGACAATATTAAAGGCTAACAGAACAGAAAAACAAATGTTTTTATCCCCAGGACACCTGCCCTAATGGAGAATTTACTTTACCTGCAGAGATTCCATTTCTTCATCTTTCCTGTGGGTCTCCTCCAGCAGATCTACAATGAGAAAGTAAAATACCCATCAAATTACAATGTAAAAATGGGTTACCTCTTATTATCAAACACAGTTCAGTCAGTAGCTTGTATAAACCATTACCTTGAAAAATAATTTAATGTTTAAGTGTGAGGAGCAATGTAAAAGAAATGCCCTCTCATCCCAACCTATGCGATGTGGCAGAGCTCTGGGTCCTGCCAGACCTAAGCTAGCTGAGAAGCCCTGGGACGTCCCAGCTCTGGTGGAGATACCAGAGAACGAGACCAACTTGATTACAAATCCAAAATCACACCCGCATTTTAGAAATTTGGTCCAGGGCTTATATAACTCAAAAGTAACACAAAATTTTCTTTAAAAATAACCTTTTTTTTCTTTTGAAAGAAAAATTAGAAACAAACCATTTGCTCTTAAAATAAACTGCCAAGCCAAGTTCCACTTCCAGAGTCAATTTTTATAACCAAATTGAAACACCCTGGAATAATGGGTGTTATTAATGGAAGTAGAACAACACCTTAGCTGTAAAGTCATATTAATTATCATTTCACACCAAAAGGGTGGGAAGCACTGAAGCTACATCTGACCAAGAGCTTGGCACCATCTCAGAGAAATCAGTGGCTGGAAGGGAAGGTAGGCAATTGAAGCGAGCTCTGTCTAAATGCATGTGTATAACCATGGTGCCTCAGTGCCCTACGTTAATTTATGAACTTGCTGTAAATATATATATATATTTGGCAGGAAGAATGTTCTGCCTGCAGCTATACCACCCTGTGCTATGATCTTATTAGATCTCACAAACCTAAAGAGGGCTGGGCTGAGTCAGAACTTGGATGAAAACTGGCAATAAACACCTACAGCAGTGCACATTAATATTAGCATTTATTGGCCTTACTCTGTGATTGATACAGCTTACCAAGACACTGCGCTGCATAAAAGGAAAATGTAACTTACAGAAATTCAATATATAGCCCCAAAAGGCAAATGCAAATGTTTGTAGCAAGTGCTACACTGGATGCAGCAGGAAGTAGTAACACAGTGGGGAACCGAGTCATACTGGTATGTATCGTAATGGGCAACATGCTGGAACGTCAGGAGACCTGTTAGATGAGATAATTGATGGTGATGGCCCTTTGAGGCTGCACAGCTAAGAGAGATACAGACCAACGACAAGCAGTCCTCTCAAGAAACAATGTACTTGGATGAAGGACAAGAGGTAGTTTTTGCTCTGTATCCCAGAGGGGAGCTGACGTTGGCCCCCAGTCTTCCCATAATCAGAGTTACCAATAAAGTCACAGGAGCACGGCAATGTACTGAGGTGTACTTTTAAAGGGGTTTTTCATTGGCACATCAGGTTCTTTAGCTATATGGTGCAGAAACCAACTCAGGGTGTGGGAGATTAAGTGCCCTCAATCATTCGTCTTTTTGCATCCTTACTCATTTGCATTGTGAAATTGTAGTTAGTTCCATCAAGAGGTCACAAGCACCTACTGTCCACATCTTGCATCTAGGATGGCTTCCTGACTTGATTTGGCAGACTGAATAAAGCAGAAGAAGCTTTGTGCCAACCTGCCTTGAGGGTTCAAGAGGCTTCACACATTTTCACTTTTCTACTTGGAACTCTGTCACTGCCATATGAGCAAGCCCAGGCCAGCCTGCTAGATGACAAGAGACACATGGTCCAGGACTCTTCCCATCCCTGACACCTTGCAGGCTGTCCCAACTGGCAGCCAGCAAATGCCTAGCTGACCTGAAGATGACTCCAGACGACACAGGTGGGAGCCCAGGTGAGCCCAGTGCCAATTCTAATTCATAGAATTGTAACCAGAATAAATAGAATTTGGGGATGGTTTGGTACCCAGCAATTGCTAAGTGATAGCAACCAGAATGCAGAATTGATTAGAAAGCTACAGGAGTAACCATTAGAGACGTGGGGAAAAAGAATCCAGACTCCAGAGAGAATTATAACTGGTCTGGGTGGGTAGGGATGTAGGGAGCATGAACTAATGGGCATTTTTACCCTGGTGCCTCTAATGTTTGTGTCACCCCACTCAAGATAAAATTCCATAAAGAGAAGAGCTAATGAGCTTAGCTTAGCTTTCTTGCCTACTGTTTGGCTAGGGGAAAGCATAGAGTACTTTTACTGATAATCCCCAAAGGATTGGAAGAACAGAAAGGAGTTTCCAAATGCAAAAACAGAAGAAGGAAGGGTGGTACCAGACAGGCCAGAACAACAGACGTCTATTCCAACTGGTTTCAGTAAATTATGTCTTCAGCATAACACTCTTCAATGTTTGTGAGATATAAGATCACTATTGTGTCCCGATGTGGATGTAGCCTTCCTTCCTTCCTTCCTTCCTTCCTTCCTTCCTTCCTTCCTTCCTTCCTTCCTTCCTTTCTTTTTTGCTACACAACTTATGTATATCAGGTTCTCAGAGCTGGGCCCCTTACAATGAATTGCATTGTTTAATGGTATAGTGGAGCTGGAGTGATGGACAGTGGGGTCCATCAGCCATTAAAGGAAACTGATCTTGTTCCTCCGGAACAACTTAGCCAAATACCTTACCTAAAACACCATCAAACACCTTAGCTAAAACTTACTGCACAAATTTAATGGATATTGGATATGCCCCAGATTTGGATATGTCTTATATAGCCAAACTCAACTCACACGTCTGATAAAAGAGAGATGTAAAGTTCAGTCTACCTTCAGAACTTCATAGTAGAATTATTGCAATTAAAAATTATGTTCTCAGTTTTTTTCCAAATACATAAAGGCCACACTGCTCTTCCAACAAAGCTGACACCAATTAACAAAGACAACTACAAAAGAATTCTTATAATTGTTATGTAAAATGTAGAATGACCCTCTGTTCATCCTCACAGCCCTTCACCCCAGCTTATATCAAGAGTACAAGTGGACATGTTTTTAGTTTTCTACTCTATGTGGCAGCCCTTTCCTATGAGAACTTCCTGTTCCTCTTTATCATGCGATTTCTTTGAAATGTTCAGTCAAGGGGCCTAAATGACCTCTTCTGCCACAAAAGTGGGGCAGTCAGAGCACCTGACCTCCCAAAACTAAGCAACGCCAGCAGGAATCCTTTTTCAGAGACGAACATGGATACCGGGAGAGACTGTCTCTCCTGAAGCAGCAAGCTTTTATTAGCTTGATGTTTCCAAAGCTGTGTTTTGTGTGTGTGTGTGTGTGTGTTTAACAATGTAAAAGGGACCTGTACACTAATGAAGCTGCCAAAGAAGAAAGTAGAGCCAAGAGACAGAGAGAGAGTTGGTCGAGGACAGCAGCACTCTGCCTGAAGCACACACAACTCCTGGACTTGTAACACTTTTTTTTCCCCTTTTCCCTAAATTAGCTTTAGTTGGATTGCTGTCATTTAAAAAAGTGTCTGAGGATGTGGTTGGATTGAATCTTCTTTCTCTATTCAGAAACTTGGAGAACTTAGAGTTAGCAAGAGCTTCATATCCTACAGTGAAACATTTCCTTCTACAATAAATAGAGGAAGACGTGAGGTTCGAAGAAGACAGATGGTTTTCCTGAAGTTCATGTTTAGTGCTGGAGCCATAGCTCAAGCTCTTCTCTCCTGTCTTCCTGCCCCATCTATCACATCATGCTCTCACTTGTACAACTCAGTACTTAATTGTGTCCTTTCCATACTGTTATTTTTTAAAAAAAATTAAAGTTTATTGGAGTGATAGTGGTTAGTAAAGTTACATAGGTTTCAAGTGTACAATTCTGGAATACATCATCTATATATCACATTGGTTGTTCACCACCCACAGTCAATTCTCTTTCCATCACCATATATTGGATCCTCTTTACCCTCATCTACCACCCTTTGCCCCCTTACCCTCTGGTAACCACTAAACTATTTTGTCTTTGTCTATGAGTTTTTGTTTCTTTATTTGTTTGTCTTGTTCCTTTGTTGTTTCAGTTTTATATCCTACATATCGGTGAAATCATGTGGTTCTCGACTTTTTCTGTCTAACTTATTTTGCTTAGTGTAATAATCTCAAGATCCATCCATGTTGTCGCAAATGGCACTATTTCATCTTTTCTTATGGCAGAATAGTATTCCATTGTGTATATATGCCACATCTTTTGTATCCAATCAATATCACTAATCATCAGAGAAATGCAAATAAAAACCACAATGAGATATCACTTCATACTGTTATTTTGAAAAATGCTCGTTTGTATTCCTCTCACTTCCTTTAGGAGTTCTCCGGTGGCAACAGCCAGAACTTTGAGGTCTTTATATCTATACCCTCCTTAACTACTGCTACTTAATTTACATCCCCCAAACTGCCTTCTCTGACTATATCACTGCTCTGTGCAATTGCTCACTTGTGAGGTGCATCATTCAAGAACATGTGTTTGGAATGATGCACAGGGTTATTAACCTGTGATGATGAAATACGGTTAATGGGCATCGCTGAGAAGCAACTACTCTACTGCAAACAGGCAAGATGAGAGAATCAAGATGAAACCTCTGGGCAGGTGAAGTGACATAATGCTTTGAGAACTGAGTATGATTTAGGGCACCTCGTTATAATGAGCAAACTTGTTGTTTGTTCTTACCAGCTTTAGAACAAACGCGCAGCATGGAAAAAGCTAACGGGCTGCTCTGCTCCCTTGCTCACCACTGGCATGTTCGTGTTTTGCTTTATTATTCTCTGGTTTGCTGTTCAATACAAACACCAATTCAACTGCCATGCACATTGCTGTGGCTAAATGTGCTTCCATCAACATCAGTTAATGAAACATTTTTTTTTGGTGAAAAGGGCAGCAGTCCTGTGTATTTTCCTTGGAAGGCCTCCAACTCTTTAAATGTGCTGATACTAACCCATTATGACATATAATCATTGCTGGGAGTTGGGGGGAATCCCATTTTTAAAAGGACACCATGGATGAGAATCGGAGAATCCATTTGTTTTGTTTTGTTTTGTTTCCACTTTGCATTTCTCTGGAACACTCAGGATAATATATCATGACCATGTTTTTGGCTAAGACAGTCTTGTACCACTTCCTTTGCAGTCTTTGCAACTAGTGGTCTGGCTGTTTAAAGGAGGTGTGACACTGTTTAATGTTGATTCTGGTTCCTGGTAGCCAAGGAAGCAGATAGGTTGTTCCTTTGTTTACTTGCTTTTAAAAGGAGACTCATATCCAGGTATGTGTGGGCAACACACCCATCTACCAATCTGACCCTTCACAGAAAGGCTGGAGATTGAGTTTAGAAATGAGTAAGTATTTCCTTTTACTATAAAATATCTCATCCACACTATAAGTCAGCCCATCTGGCCAACAGAGGGAAAGTCATAGAAACAGGGCTTGAAACACAATGACATTTACAACAACAGCACTGGGCAGAGTAGCACTGGCAGCGGAATATGGTGAATTCATGACTGCAATATAGAGAAAAGCATTTAGTTTCTGGCTCCTATACCTCACCTAATAATTCAATGTTACTCTATGTGTCCTGACATTTACTTTAAAACAATAGATAATGTAAATTCTCAAAAGAATTCAATACTTTTTAAAAAGTAAATGTGAGCCATTCCTCTGGGTGGCAGGCATGGTATAATGAGATTGATCAAGTTAAACAGTACACTACAACCCTTAAGAGGTCGTGAACGACGGGCCTAGCCTCCCAGAGTTGTGTACTAGATACTCGAGACACTCACTACATGCTGGAGACAACAGTCAATTTCTCTTCTTCTCCCTGGGCTCCCCAAATTAGAATCACTGGCATGTTAGGGACAGACAGAAGGGACCAATGAAATAATCTAATACCGGGGTTTTCACTTGTTTAAAAAAGAAGTAGAATTCTGTTTATCAATAAAATCATACACATTTCTGAGTGTATAGTATAATTAAACAATTTGGAAAGCTGAAAGGAAGCAGCGTGGTTAGAAGCAGACGCGAGGGCATGGGGGCCCAGCCCTCCTATGCTGGGGTCGACCCCTGTGCTATCATGGAGGGGCTACAAAGCTCCAAATTATGCTGATTGCAAACCACTGATGTAATCCATCCTCTTCACGCTTTATAGATGAGGACTGAGTTCAGACAGATCAGAAGTCTCTGTCAAGGTCACACAGCCAGTGAATAGAAGTACATGAACCTAAGCCCAGGGCATCTGGACGGAACAGGTGCCAGTACTTTTTCACAGAACAGTGGCCACCCTCCCTTGCCTTTCAAGATTTGTGTCAAAATGACATAGTATTCCAACCTCTACCATTAATGCCTACACATTGCTGATGCCGCTCTACACCTAAAGGAAACTTGGCTGAAACACTTGTGTAACATCAACAACCAGTGAGAAGACCTACAGTTAACGGCTGCCCACAATAAAGTTCCTCAGTTCTGGGAGACAAGATCAAAAGATGTGGCTTTGATGGAAAGCAAATATATTAATATTTGAAAAGGCAGCTGTTTTTGGCAAGGTGTGTTCAACATACAGATTATCTCACAAAATAAAACAAAAAATGTTTTAAATGAATGGATGACAATTGAATAGTTCCTCAGTGTAATATAGCTTTTGTCAGTAAATGTTTTTTCCTATTTTACTACATTAGTAAAGGGAAATAAAATAAATGAATAACAATATGACTCTACATTAGGCAAAAATACATCGAAAACAATCAAATGTTGTTGATTTTTAATTAACATATGTAAAACACTTAAACCAGTGTCTGGTACATAGTAAGACTTATATATGTTGGCTCTTATTATTTTTCGAAAATTACCCTTCAGTTTGCCTGCTCAAATCAGGAAAATGGGTGAAAAATAAACAGTTGCATTTTAAAACAAATAAGTGAAAAAAGCCCTCAAGTATACTGCTTTTAGACTCCATCTATGACTGGTAGCTACATTTTTAGAACTCTGCCATATCTACTGCCACCCACTGGTACATATCTGGATATACCATAATGAGTTAAGAGTTTTCCCATCAGGCCTGACCACAGAAAACACACAGGTTAAAATGAAGAACAACATTAAAAAAGTATGGCTATCCTCTGTGGTTTGTCTCAGACACTGAAACAACATACTGGTCTACAGATGGAGCCCAAGTGGTCCAATAAATGAAAGGTTTCTAATCCACTGTCTGTCTCTTGGGTATGCGGTAAAACATCCAAATACAGGTACTCATATTTTATTTGATGTCAATTCATTTCTGGTGAAACTTTCCATCTTGACAACTTTTGAGCTTTAAAACCTCTTCTCCACAAAACTGCTACTCTACAGAAAACAACACAACACTCTACCCCATTCCACCGCATTCTTGGCTCTGGCATGGAGAAACACCAAGATAGAGAATGAACGTTCTAACTCAGGCAACTATTAAGATTTTTGTCATTTCTATTAGTAACGACAGCAAAGAAAGTAGGAACATATTCATTAGGAAACAGTCCATTGTCCTAAATTGGTTTAAGGACTGTCTTGTTCAAAAGGATGACATGTGACATCATTAGCAAAATGAGCAAAATTTATAATCTGTTGTAAACACTACTTCAGGAATCAGTTTCATTCACTCAAATTCAGACATGAATTCATGTTTCTTCCTACATATACTATCTCTAAACTGCGTTTACCTAATAGAAAGCTTGGCTTTTATTTAAATTCCTTAGGTTGGAATGCAGTTTATTATGGACTTTGTTCTGGTTCTAGACTCATAAGGTTCAAGTGGGTATGCATTTTGGGTCCTATAGAAATCTTGGGTATTTGACTTGTTCTTTGATCATCTCCTGCCTAAAGAAGCTACAAAAGTTTGTGCTTGTTTCTTGATGCACCTACTACTAAACCAGATTTACGCTTCCTAGGCCTTCCAGATTCCTGGATCTACCTGAGATCTACTCTAAATACATCATAGACAAAGATCTGAAAACCAAATGTGAAGAAAAAAATCTTGAAAGCAGAGAGAGAAACGTGTCTTAGCTACAGGGGAAAACAATTAGAATGCTAGTAAATTTCTCATTAGAAACCACAAAGGCCGTAAGACATTTTTTTAACTCTGAAAGAAAAGAAAAAACTAACAACTCAGGATCCTGTACGCAGTGAAAAAATTCTTCAGAAATAAAGTGAAGTCAACACAGTCTCAGAAAGAAAACTAAGAATTAAAATTAAGAAATAAGAACATTAAAATAACTCAAGAAAGTTCCCTAAAAAGAGAAGAAATGATAAAAGAAAACAATCTTTGAAGATCAGGAAGAAAGAACAAAGTAATAAAAAATACGGATAAATCCAATAGATTTTCATTCTCGTACTGAGTTATTTTTAAATTGTTTGGTGGAGAAAGAAAGGAAAGAAGGAAAGGAAGGAAGGAAGGAAGGAAGGAAGGAAGGAAGGAAGGAAGGAAGGAAGGAAGGAAGGAAGGGAGAAAAATTAACACTATCTGATGTGGTTCTAAATATATATAGAGAAAATATTTAAGAAGTTTTCTACATTTCTGACTGGCAAATGATAATACCAGTAGACTGTGATAGCTATCTACCTATATCATGTAATGCTTAGAGCAACTACTTAAAGCTACATAAAGAGATGCACTTAAAAACACAACTGATAAATCAAAATGGAATTCTAAAAAAATGCTCAAATAATCCACAGGAAGGCAGAAAAAAAGGAGAGAAATAAAAAAACAAAAATATAAATAAATAGAAAAAGCAAACTTAAATCCTAACATATTAACAATTACATTATACGAAAATAGTCTAAATGCACCAGTTAAATGATAGAAACTGGCAGAGTGGACTAATCCATTAATCCATTACATGACCCATGGACCCAACTACATGCTGTTTATAAGAAATTCAATTATAATGATATAGGCAAGGTGAAATTAAAAAATGGAAAAAGATACACCATGAAAACATTAATGAGAAAAAGCAGGAAAGGTTATTAATACAAGATGAAGTAGATTTCAGAGCAAAAAAAAAATATCAAAAACAAAAGGGAACATTATATAATGATTAAAAAGGGCTAAACTACCAAGAAGAAATAACAATCCTATATATGTATATATTAAACAAAAAGTTAACAAGGTTGTAAAATATGTGATGGAAAAACTAATATAACTGAAAAGAAAAATAGAAAAATTCAAAATTAGAGTTAGAGACTTCAATATCCCCCTCTCAAAAATTGATCGTACAACTAGACAGAAAAGCATCAAGGATATATACAAGCATAAATATAACAGGAAAGCCTCTAAACACTTAGAAACTAAACACTTCTACATAATCCATGGGTCAAAGAGAATGTCTCAAAGGAAATAAAAATATTATAAATTGAATAAAAATTAATATAGAACCTATCAAAGATTGTAAGACATAACCAAAGAAGTGCTGAGAGGAAACTATAGAACTAAATGCATGCATTAGAGAAAAGGTCATGAATGAATACTCTATGCTCACACTTCAAGAACCTAAACAAAAAGAACAAAATAAATCCCAAGCAGCAGTGAAAGAAATAATAGAGATATGAACAGAAATGAATGAAACAGAGAACAGGAAAACAATAGAGAAAAAAAATCAATGAAACAAATAGCTGGTTCCTTACATAGTTCAATAAAATTGACAAATATTTAGCAAGATTAACCAGAGAGTGAGAGAAAGAGACTGAGACCAATATCAGGATTGAAATAGGGGGTATTACTACAGATTCTGTGAATATCAAAAGAATATTAAGGGAAGACTATGAGCAACTCTTCACATGTAAATATGACAACTTAGATGAAATTGACCACTTTTATAGAAAGCACAAAATCCATAAATTACCCAATATAAAATATACATAACTTGAATAGCCTTGCAACTATTAAGGAAATTGGATTTGCAATTCTAAAACTCCCAGATAAGAAATACCCACACCTGAAGGATTCACTGGTGAATTCTACCAAATGTTTATAGAAGATTAAATATTAATTTTATACAATTTCTTTCAGAAAAATAGAAAAGGGAATACTTCCCAATTCATTTTATCAAGCTAGTATCACCTTGCTACCAAAAATATACACTGTAGTTAAAAAAGAGAGAGAAATAAAGAAAATTGCGGGTCACTCTTAGACAGAGATGAAAAAATTCTTGTAAAATATTAGTAAAAAGAATTTAGCAATATATAAAAGGAATTATAGATCATGACCAAGTTGGGTTTATTCTAAGAATGTATAGTTTGCTCAATATTGAAAAAAAATATCAATGTAATCCATCACCTTAATAGACTAAAGAAGGAAAAAATATCACATGGTCATATCAATTAATACATAAAGGATACTTGAAAAAATTCATCAAAAATTCATGTTTAAAGCAAAAAACTCAGGAAAAAACAGAAGGGAACTCCCTTAACTCAATAAAGAACATCTACAAATATACTACAATTAACGTTATGATTAATAGTGAAAAATGGAATGTTTTCTCCTTACGGTGAGAAATAAAGCAAGAATTTCCTCTCCCAGAATTCTTTTTTTTTTTTTTTAAAGAAACATTTTTTTATTTTATTTTATTGGGGAATACTGGGGAACAGTGTGTTTCTCCAGGGCCCATCAGCTCCAAGTCATTGTCCCTCAATCTAGTTGTGGAGGGTGCAGCTCACTGGCCCATGTGGAATCGAACCAGCAACCCTGTTGATCAAAGCTCGCACTCTAACCAACTGAGCCATCTGGCTGCCTCTCCTCTCTCAGAATTTTGAATATCTATCCAATACAATAAAGCAAGAAAACTAAAGAGAAGAAAAGGGAAGGATAGGGAAAGGAAGGGAAGGGAAGGGAAGGGAAAGGAAGAAAATGGAAGGGAAGGAGACAGCTTGGAAATAATGAGATAAAAGTATCCCCATTTGTATATGAAATGATTTTCTTCATTAAAAATCTCAAAGAATCCACCAAAAAAAAAAACAATCAAACAAAAAACTGAAAAACAAACAAAAAGTCACCAGCTCCTGGAATCACTAAAGTAAGCTCAGCAAGGCCACAGGATACAAGATAAACATACAAAGTCAATTATATTTCAACATATTTGGAATGAACATGTGGAGACAAAAAAAAAAAAAAAAAAGTTACAATATCAGTTGACAACACCTAAAGAAATGAAACAGTTAAGTACAAATTTAACGAAATATATACAGGATTTATATGCCGAAAACTATAAAACAGTGATGAGACATACATGGATTGGAAGATTCATATTATGAAGATATCAATTCTCTCCAAATTGATACACAAGTTCAATAGAATATCTATCAAAATCCCAGTATAGTTTTGAGCTGAGGACAACATTATTCTAAAATTTATATGGAAATGAACTGAATAGCTAAAACAATTTTAAAAATTAACTGGGAAAAAAACCAGTCTACTCAATTTCTAGACTAATTACATAGCTACAGTAATGAGGAGTGTGTGGTCTTGGTAGAGGTATATACACACATATCAATGGAACAGATAGAGAACCTAGTTATAGAAATGGAAAACAGATTAGTAATTACCGTTTCCCCGAAAATAAGACCTAGCTGCACAATCAGCTCTAATGCGTCTTTTGGAACAAAAGTTAATATAAGACCCACTCTGATATGATATGATATGATATGATATGATATGATATGATATGATATGATATGACCCGGTCTTATATTAAAATAAGACCGGGTCTTATACTAATTTTTTCTCCAAAAGACGTGAGCTGATTGTCCGGCTAGGTCTTATTTTCGGGGAATCACGGTACAGAGGTTAAGGATGGAGTGGAGATGGGAAGGAAATGGATATGGCTATAAAAGCAACATGAGGAATTTTTGTGTTGCTGGAAATGTTCTATATCCTCACAGTATCAATGTCAATACCCTGACTGTGACATTGTACCATAGTTTTGTCAGATATTTCTGTTGGGGAAGTGGGTAAGGGGATCTTTATGTACTATAGGAGCTCTCAGTATAATTTCTCATAACTTCATGTGAATAGAAAATTATCCTTAAAATAAAAAGTTTAATTAAAAAATTCAGAAGGTTTCAGACAAAATGACAGATAACAGATACTTAAGGTAACAATAGATATTACATTGGCTAACAAATTACGTTTTAAAGTAAGTGCCTTTCCTGTTCATTCTCATTGCCACTTCTCTAGTCCACACAGCCATCTTCTCTTTTCTGGACAATTATAATTACCCACATTTTAAAGCAAAGTACATATTTTGCTTTATATATACTACTACTAAAATTTTAAAAAAAGAAAAAGAAAATCTTGGGCATATGGAAGAATATAGAGCATGACCTTTGGTGTCAGAGACACTTTAATATATAACCTTACCTACTTAGTCCTCTTTTTTCCACTCTAAAATGGGGGGGAAATGGCATGTATATAACTTTTTCAATTAATAGTAATTATCATCATTGTTTCATCACAACCTGCACAAAAATATTGTGATCATTACTATTGTTAATTATGAATATAAATTGTGTTGATGATTAGAGACACCGACTTTTGCAAGAGAAAATAACTGGGTAAAACCTATCAATAGGTTAAAAACTATCAATAGTCTCTCAATAATGCATTCTGAAGACTGAATAGGATAAAAACTATCAATAGTGTCTCAATAATGCATTCTGAAGACTGAAATTCTATATTATTGTCTCCACCTCATATTTTATAAACTAGAAAGTAAGTCTTTATTGATTTGAATTCATGAGACTCAATATAGTGGAATGTTGTGAAACATACAATGCAGTTTTTTTTATTAAATTCAAAATGGACATTATGGGGGTGGGGAGTTGTTTACTAAAACTTCCATAAAAGTAATGACAGCTTCAAATTCCATTTCAAAAATGTGTCCTGAAATTCTCACCGGTATTACTACAATAGATTTCTGCTTTTGTCCCCTCCCTTCCCTGTTTCTTATCATTCAACCATTCCTCCAGATAGCCCCAGTTATGAATCTAAAACAGATATACTCTTGTTGCTCTTTGCTTTGAACTGCTTGCAGTATTGGATTCTATCTGCATCCACTGAGAGTGTGTATGGACTATAATCTAGGAATATGCCAGAGCTGAGTGGAAAGGAGTTCTTAAATTCACTTTTGATGTCCTCCATGGATATAGGGGCAGGGGAGAATAGTGAAGTGTGTCTAGTATTTCCTATTCTGAGCTAAAGTCCAAACTCCTTAATATGTCATTTATAAAGGACCTGTCTACAAATTTACTTCCAACACCATTATTGTCCATCATCATTGCAATATCTCCTGACACTATCTATAATGTCCTTTCTAGACTTCACTAGCCAGAAAATATCCAACCATTCTTCAAATCCTAGCTTAAAACAAATATCATCTATTGACTTTCACAAACCATTCCATGCCCAAACACTACTCACATTCCTGGAGATATTGATTCTGCTTCTGGGTTCCCAAAGCACTTTGTTCCTACTTTTGTTATACTGTTTTTTCTGTTAGAGTTAATTGTTATATATTTGGATCTCTTACTAGATTCAAACTCTTTGAAAAGTACCAATTTCAGGAGGTTTAGCTCAGAGTATTATATATGCTAAAGAAACATTTACTGAATAAACAAGTTTTTAGAAAACAATGAAAGCCAACTTTCATACTAATGTTACTATACTAATAGTAAATGGAGAACTGAGAAGAGGAAACGTTTACTCCTATTTTGCTCTACTTTGGTCTTTACATCTATGCCTGGTATATGGAAAGCTGGAGAGGTCAAAAGCTCTCCATCCTGGGCTGATACAGAAACACTGCAGAATTGATATGCAACCCTCAAGATAAGAACATTAGATAACAAACGAGATGATACAAAATGTGTAAACACTATTGGCATTTCAAAATGATTATTCTAAAGTTACAACTACAGTTTACTTCCTTACACTTTACATTCTTCTTTCCATATTTTATCTCTTCTAATCTTCCTGAAATGATTGAGGCTTTCTATTCTAAAAGCAGTTAGCCTCTGGCAAAAGTCAGGAGAATCTAGTCAGATCTGAAAACTGACAATTATGAAAATAATGGCAAAACCCATGACTTACACAAGCCAATCAGCAATGGTCAACGGCCGAGTTTCTACGATGCGTATTCAAAGATGGCATGGTTTACTCAGCATGGCAGAAACATACAAGAATGGGAGTAAGGAGACCTGGGCTCTAGTTCTTCCTCTGCTATTAGTTAGCTACCCAGATTTGTAAACGTGGTCACTTAATCAATCTTGGCCACAGTGATCACATCAATGAAATAACGGGAGTAGAGCAGATGATTGCAAAGATCCCTCTAGCACTGAAATTTAAGCACTGTCCTTTGGTAGGTCACTGCACAGTCTCTAGGTATTACTTACTTACTGAGGGTTAGTTGTGTGGCTCAATCTGTGTTAGTAATATTATTCAGAATCAATATGGATGACAATCATCTCCCAAAAAACTTTTTAGCAACCCAAACAGATTCTCACTTAGTTTAAGTAATTATTCTTATTGTTAGCACTGCTTATAGACATGGGAGGACATGTGGGAAATTCATTGTCATTCACCTTTAATAGCTCTCTGTTTTCTTTTACATCCAGATTAAATACACTTTGGATAATTACAGATATTCCCTTTTTGTTCTTCAAATCCTCAATTACAATAATTCTTCTGCTTCTTCTTATCCAAAGCCCTTCTAAAATTCCAATAAGCAAAATAAATCAACTGTTACATCTGGATGTAAGAAAACAGCACACAATGGATTTTCACACAGATGGATTATATAACACAAATATTCTCATTTGTCAGATCAGTTTCTTTTCTTGTCAATTGCAAGGCAAACAAACAAACAAACAAAATACCAAGAATGCCCTCAAAAGACAGCTTTTCCCCTCATGAATAGGTAGGATTGGGATTTTAGTGGTTTTAGTCCCTTTACTATTCCTGAGAATTAAAAATGTGTCTCATTTAAACAGAATGGATTCAAAACATACCCAATTAACTGGTAATAGAAAAATAAAAGTAAATCAAAACAGTTTCCAATGTAAGAGTATAGAATGAAAAGAAAAAATTTAAATGAGTGCTTTCTTTGGTGTTATATTCAGATGGCAAATGGGTTTTCATGGGTAATCTCACAGGTCATTGCTTCCTTTAATTAGTAACTTTTGCTAAACATAAAAAAGCCTCAAGTAATTTTAATAGTGATCACAACTGCCTAGTCCATTAGCAAATTGTCATACTAACACTGGCCACATCGCACTCTCCTATCTTTAAAGGTTACTCATTTAATTTTCATAGATTTTAATTAACTTTTCCTTTCCTATTAGGTTGATCATTAAACAGAGACAGAGGCATATTGCTTTTTTTTTTGTATCTGGATCTGCAGCACTTTGACTGAAAAAGAGGTTCAGAAAATGCAAAATATGTGATCCCAAATTAGATAGTGGTAGTGGTGACTGGTACATATATTCAAAGAAGCCGGCTTTGTGAACACCACTGGTACACTGGTTGAATCAATTTCATGTTGCCACAATACTTCTGGAAGTCTCTTTAAAATTCCCCTTTCCATCAGCAGATTCTCTTATTTGCATTAGCTGGAAACAGTACATATAATCATAACTGACAGGCTAGAGGGAGTTTCGGCTTATAAAACAGAAAGGAAAGGAAAATGTTCATTGTTTAGATTCCCTAAAGCAGAAACTGTTATCTTTGTTTGGGAAACAGAATGTACTGTGCGTGCAGTCTAATCCCTAAGGTTTAGGCAGGACTGCAAGTTTATAACAGACCTCAAGGGTTCTACACTCAAAATATGATCTCTTATCACATCACTTTCACATACAGAGGACCCTTGAACAACACTGGGGTTAGGGGCGCTGACCCCTTAGCACAGTCAAAAACTCACATATACAGTAAGTAGTACCTCGGTTTTCGAAAGTCTCCGTTGATGAAGATTTTGGTTTACGAACGCCGTAAATTTTATGGATCTATGGTATCATTAGATAGTAAAATTCATGCTAAATTTTCAGTTTTAGGGGTTGATTTTAAAGGTCTAGAATGGATTAATCCATTTTGCATTACTTTCTATGGGGAAACCGTGCCTCAGTTTTCGAACATTTCAGAACTCGAACGGACTTCCGGAACGGATTATGTTCAAAAACCGAGGTACCACTGTACTATGATAACATAAACGGTTAACATATTTCATATGTTATATGTATTATATACTGTTCTCTTATAATAAAGTAAGCTAGAGAAAATGTTATTAAGAAAATCATAAAAAAGAGAAAATACATTTATATTTATTGAAAAAAATATCTGCGTATGAGGGGACCTGCATAGTTTAAACCTGTGTCGTTCTAGTGTCAATGGTATAAATATATGTAGAGAGACAAGCCTGGCTCTTGAATATCATGTTGTTACATATATAGTATATGATCTCTGTTCAAATATCACCTTATCAGAGAGGATCAAAACGATCGAAAACAGTACACATACTCTCTGCCATCATTACTTTCTACATTCTTACCCTGCTTCGATATTGATGTACATATTACACATAAAACATACACTTTTATATACATATGTATCAAGAATATCAAAGGCTATATCTAAAGACAAACACATGTAGCTCATTTTCAAAATAAATATGTACTCTAAAGAAAATCCGTATATACTAAGATTGAAGATGCATAATAAAATATGACTAGTTACAGGCAACCAAAATAACACATAATTAGATAAATAGGAGAAGTAAAGAAACAGAGTGAGAAACAAAGCAAAACCACAATAGCTTTTCCTCCCTTCTCTGATTAAGTTCTGTCCTCACATACGCAATCATCCTTTCAACACCTCCACTGGTTCTCTCTCTGCTCTTATCTATTACAACTCTCCTCCCTGTAGTCTTAGCTCTAGTCCTACTCACTTCTCTGCTCTTCTAGAAAGATGCCATTAACGCCGCTTTGGTGTCTTTGCGATGACTGATTCTTCTGCCTGGAACACACTTTCCATTCAACCCTTCACTTTCTTTAGGTTTCTGCTCAAATATCACCATATCAGAAGGACTACCCTGATCTAAAAAGGTCTAAAACAGTACACACAACCATCCATTTGAACATACCCTGCTTTGAAATTCTTCATAGATTTTCTTCACTTTTTGACATGTGAAACTTGACCTGTATTTTTGTTTTACTGTTTCTTGTCTTTTCCACTCTATCAGAATGTAAGCACCATGAAAATACTGATTTTGTTTGTTCAGGTCACTAAGTATCTCAGGCAACTAGAGCAGTGCCAGGCACACAATAGATGCTCAGTAAATACTTGTTGAATAAATGAATCTAACTCTAGACTTCCTACTAATGTAAAATTAAACGTTATACAACATAAATAAAATCTCATTTCACATCTTCATTTTTCCCCAACACCAACCTAACCTTGCTTAAAATACCTTCCTTAATCACTTCCCATGCCTTTTGGAATATAATCCACATTCCCTTTGTGGATTGGTTTCTTGCTTAATTTTCCAGGCTTATCTTTCATCATCCCTTTCCATATTCAAAATTCCAGTCCCACTAAACTATTTGCAGTTCTTAAATGTAGCATGCTCCCTCAACTCTAAATCTAAGTCTGTTTCTTCTGCCCAAGTGCCCCATCTACCCCGTTTACCCTGCTATCTCTTACTTGTTCTTAACGAACCAGCGAAACTTTTCACTTGGGGTTAGATACCTTTAGTAAGTTCTCTCACAGTCACCAATTCGTGCTTTGCTTTCACATAGCACTTTTACACTATTTTTAAAAATAATAAAAATTTTAAAATGTATCGTTATTTGTCTGCTCCTCCATCCTCTTTACATGAAGGCTCTTTGGAGACTCCAAAGGGTCTCTTTACACTTATTCAACACAGTATCCGGACCCAGTAAACTTAACGAATATTGACTAATGAATGCATATTATAAACTTACATTAAAAATTAAAGTATTCTTGTTTTTGAGATTTGAGAGATTTCTGAACCATGATGGAGACTACTGCAGACATACTATGAAACTGCAAAGACTAAGATCACAAATTTCTACATTAAATCCTTTATTTTCAATAAATTATATAATCAAATATTTGTTATATGTAATTTCAAACATAAGACTGAGATATTTTAATCTTGGTAAAGCATTTGGATAAGTAAATATTATGTAATTGGGAAGGGCTAGGCATGACTCATTTTTTTTTAAAGCAACCTTAGTTAATATTTTAAGATTTGCCTATAAACTGAACCTCTTTGCCTCTGACTGACTTTGAACCTTTCAAAACCAAAACATTAAATCATATATGCATATCTTGAACTTCACAGCATGAATAATATGAATTTTGTTTAAGATGTGAATTTAAAGACTACATTATGATAGTCTCCCTCAACCATGCTATACTGCTCCATAAGCTGGGTGAGCATTTGGGTGTCCATTTTCCCTCATGGGGATGGATTTACACTTTGCTTCATCAGGTCTCCCTTGGGCCAAAAACACATTTTAGACATAATTATGGGAGCAGTCTGTGGCAATGGAAAACCAAGTTAACTGAACCACATGGAAATAAAACCCATGTCATTGGTGTCATTACCAGAACACTCTAACCAACAGAGTTAACCTCAATGTAAACAGCAGGCAAAAATAGAACAAGACTCCAACTTTTGGAGAAATCAGTCCCTTTGGAAAGAATGCAATAAGCAGAAAACACCTGGACTCATATGTCCTGAACCAAAAGGGAACACAAGTATTGCTTTTTAAAAATTATACATGAATGTGAGTAAAAAAAAAGTAAAACACATTTGTTGAAAAAAAGTTAACAGTGCAAAGTAAGCTTCATGGATCTACATAAAGAAAGGAAGAACACTGCAGAAGAAATAAGTGAAGAGAAAAAAAAAAACAAACTTCAGTTTTTTGTATTCTGAAGTGACCTAACATGTGTTCAAAGTAGTAATAGCAATGAGATATTCAATTTTGTAAGTTCATATACCTATCTTGTACGTGTGTGTGCACACACACGAAGTCAGACAATTAAGGTCAGACAACTAAGTGTGCGAACTCATCCTAAAAAAAGTGCTACATACCTCATTGCTGAGTACCACTATGGTCACCTTCGAAGTACTCCCTTGGGAAGATATGCACCAAGGCCAGCACCTAGTCCACCCTTGAAAGCAATTTCGGAACTCTCTTTCTGGAATGGCCATCAGAGCTGTCCAAGTATTACCCTTGATGTCCTGAATGCCATCAAAATGTATTCCTTTCAATATTTCCTTTATCTTTGGGTAAAGAAGGAAGTCATTGGGGGCCAGATCAGGTGAGTAGGGAGAATGTTCCAATACAGTTATTTGTTTACTGGCTAAAAACTCCCTTACAGATAGTGCCCTGTGAGCTGGTGCATTGTCGTGATACAAGAGCCATGAATTGTTGGCGAAAAGTTCAGGTTGTCTAACTTTTTCACGCAGCCTTTTCAGCACTTCCAAACAGTAAACTTGATTAACTGTTTGTCCAGTTCATATTCATACAAATTCATAATGAATAATCCCTCTGATATCAAAAAAAGGTTAGCAACATCATTGCAACAAATTCATGAACTTAATTGTCCAACCTCATATGTACTCTGATTTTCATTGCAGCATTATTCACAGTGGCCAAGACATGGAAAGAAAAGTGTCCTTAGATAGATGATTGGATAAAGATGTGCTACATATATACAATGGAACATTATTAGGCCATAAGGAAAGATGAAATACTGCCATTTGTGACAACAAGGATGGATCTTAATTAAGATTATCATACTAAGTGAAGTCAGACACAAAAAGTTGACCATTATATGATTTCACACGTATGTGGGATATAAAACTGAAAGCAACAAAGGAAGAAGCCAAACAAAGAAACAAAAACTCACAGACACAGACAACAGTTTAGTGGTTTCCAGGGGGTTAGGAAGGTGGGGCAGGAGGGGCATGGTAGAAGAGGGAAAAGGTGGTCAAATACATAGAGATGAAAGGGAAACTGACTGGCTGGTGAACACACAGTGCAATATATATATGATGCATTATAGAATTGGATACTTGAAACCTATATAATTTTACTAACTAATGTTACTCCAATAAATAAAAAAAAATTAAAAATAAAAAAAGAATAGAACAATTATATTAATTTGATCAATGCTACGTATAGTGTCCTTGGTAATTACCACATTAGATCTTAATGAGATCAGAACATTATAATTCTTATTCATTTAAAAAAGTGCCATAAATTTTCATTTGAAAATTAACCAGAATTTCAATTTCAAAAATATCAAAGGAAAATCATATTCTTTGCAAGTGTACAAATTACTTAAAAATACTATATCTTGGGAACTGAAAGTAAACTGGTATATCAAAACACCAGTAATGAAAAGTAATCTGAAGAGAAAAAATGGACCTAGTACAATTTAGATACCTGAATAATATTAGTAAAAATTAAAATAACAACACATCCAGAGATACTGTTGACACTACTGAATTTAACTGAATACAGGAAAATTCCACTAGATCCCATTATATTTTGAAAGTAATTTATAAAACCCTTAAAGATCAGAGAAACCAGAAACACGGTCCTTAAAAGCTTAGAAATAAAACAATCTGCTAGGTAATGACGGCTACAATCTCAGTTATGTGTAGCACAAACTATATGCAGTAATTGCAGTCTGCCTCAAAACTACCCTGAAACTATAGAAAGCATCTTTAAAAAGTATTCTCTAAAATCATTATCCAAATGACCTTTACAAGAGATGGTCTATGTGTTCACCATCCCTTTCTCTCTCTCTCCACACATATATTTAAATGTGTAATAGAAAACATAAACATGTAGTGTATAATTTATATTTCTAATACAAATTCTAACTGGCTTAATTATATTTTGACTAGAAGTCATTATGAATTAAGATAGCAAGCAACCCCTAGGACTAGGACGGAACACTCGGCAGAAGACAGCAAAAGACCTTTCAGGAAATAGAAGTCTTTATAATGAGAAGGTTGAGATCTGTACAAATATAAATATGCCTCTTTATCATTACAATAAGCAAAGTACAATTTAACTGTTTACATAACGAACTAATTTCATTTAATAAAGACAAGGTGATTACAGGCAAAATTTTATACATAATTTTACAAATTAAAATCATCTTTTCCATATTTCACAAGGTTCTTAAATAATAGGGGGAAGAGTCATAGATAGAAGCAAAGAGAGATGTAAGAATTAGTGAAAAAGTTATAAATAAGATGGGAAGACAAAATTGAGATAGTTGAAAAAGAACGAAAAAAATAAGAGGACAATGATTTCCAAATGACAAAATGATTTACTCATCAATAATAGAGTTTATCTTGTTTTATAGAATTATCATTATCATTACATAACCTCCATATTGCTGACGCCAATGGACACTTCTCTATTCCTATCTCATTGGGGTTCTTTGCAGCATCTGACATATATGAGTGTGTTCTTACACTGGAGGCTTTCCCTCTCCCTGGCTCATGTCACACTGCTCTCCAGAGGTCTCTCCTATCCTTTTGTCACTCCTCAGTGTCTTTTGAGAATTCTCCCTTCCCATGGCCAAACCTTAACTACTACCATTTAACAAGTTCTGTCCTTAAACAATTTAGGTTAATACTAATTTCAACTCCCATAACCCACCTCCAACCATACAGAGCCCTGTCCCATCCAGGTAGGCTGCTTCATGAAGTCTTGTTTTCATAATGTTCTTCCTTTTTTGTGAATGCCTTTCTCTGCCTGGATAACTTCTACTTAACCTTTAAAACTCAGGTACAGTGTCTACTCCTCTAAGAATTTTCTCATAAATCCCTGTAGAAGATGACTTTTATTTGTGCTTCCACAGAAATTTGCTCATGTAATAGGTGTTCTTCATTGCTGAAAAATCACTAATTTACCTGCTTGCTTTCCTACCGTACAATGAACTCCTTCAGGTCAGACCACAGCTTTTTTATTTTTTAACTTTTTTACTAAGAAGTATAAAATGTACATAGAAAAGGTTATAAAATGTACAGTTCAATGAATTATCACCAAGTGTACACCTATGTAACTACACCCCAAAAGATGTTATTTGAATTTGCATCCACAATGATTAGCATATAATAAGTAGTAACAATAGCATTAACCTGGTTTGGAGTATATGAATTATTACAAGAAATCATCCCAATGCTATGATCCAAAAATTAGATATTAGATACAAAGATCAAATATAACTTATAATGGGGAAATTCTATAGTCACGTAAACTAGTGACAGCACAGAACTAAATTTCACAATTCAACAAATATGATGTTAAACAACAACCTTGTCAGGAAACCAAAAATGTAGAGAGTTTGGCATCAAAACCCAGAGGGAAAAATAAGGGTCTATCAAATATTACTTTTGTCAGTACATGGTCTTTTGAGCTAACTAGTTACAGGGAACAGCCATCTCTACAGAGTAAAACTCAGAGACAGACAGTCTACTAAGCAACTTGGCTTCTTAGCACTGAACAGGACAAAAGGATCAAAGAAAAGGAACAGTTACCCATCTGACCCATGGTGAATGGATGTTGGAAACTGCAAGCCAGGTGGCCAGGAGAAATGCTATAGGGACATAGAGAGCATAACTCTAAGAGTCAATTGCTTAGAAGTGACAGCAGCAGACAGGCCCACTGGTGTACAAAATTGAGAGATAGATTGTCTCAATTTATGTAAGAACAGTCTGCAGCTTGGGAGGCTAAACAGCAGAAGCTTAACTATAGAAAGGCTATATAAGCAATAGCAGCAGAAGCCAACCAATGGGACCAACTATAGATGCACTTCACTTAGAAGGTCTCCTGTGGCCTGTTCAGTTTCATTCTTACTGATGGGAAGAGTCCATACTAACTCAAATGATTATTTAAGAAAACTTAAAAATTTGCATTCAGTTTCAGTATTACATTTTTACTTCTCTGATAGTTCATTCAGTGAGAGCTATAATAGAAATCAAAGATGCGTGATAGGAACCATCATAGTGACAATGACAATAACAGCTAAAATTTATGAGTGCTTACTGTGCTGCAGACACTATGCTAATAGTGTTCAGCATTTCCTCATTTAATCCTCACCCAATTATGGAGAGGCTATTATTTTCCCCATTTTACAGAGGAGGAAATAGACGGAGAGAGAAACTTACCTTCATGACTAGGAATTAGCAAAGCTGGGCATCTAATCCAGGATGGATTTAAAACCTGCATTTTTCTCTGTTATGCTAAATTACCCAAATTCAAATGATTTCTTCCTGTGATGTAAATATTTTTAAAATCAAGTGTTCACATTTCTACTCATGATGATGGACGCTAATAGGATTCTCAAGAAGCAAATAGCTGGAGGGTCATGTAAGATGTCTGAATTTGCTTTAGTTTACCCAACATCAGTTACGAAAGTTTCAAACTCACATCGCGGTACATCATAAAGTACTATATATGAAGTCTCAATGAGGAAAGAGTGGCAAAGTTAGACTGAATCATGAAGACCTGTCTATAATTTTAAAAACTAAATTATTACGACTAATGTTGTTGAATTAGAAGCGTGGTGTATTGGTTAAAGCATGAGCTTTGTAGTTGGGGTGCATGGATTCAAATCCCACTTCATTTAATAGCCATATAATTTGAGCAAGATACTAACCTTCTCTGTGCCTTAGCTTTCTAGTCTATAAAATAGAAATGGAAGATTTCTAAGGGTTTAGTTATATAATGCTTGTAAAGCACTTAGTTTACATTCCAAAACATACTAAGCATTCTTGAGAGGAATTATCCTGATTCCATTCTGTAATATGCAACAACTGTAAGTATTTAATACTCTCATTTATTTTTATTCTGTAAAAGACACTATGTCAATATCTTTGGTTCAATGTTTTTTCTCACATATTTTTTATTTATTTATTTATTTTTTGGTGAAGATTTAAAGAAACTGGATATCAGGTGAGTAGATATTACAAAGACTCTATTACAAGAGAATTGAGGGGCAAACATATATTATCAGTGCCTTATTTCCAAACTTAAAAAAAATCATAATGTGTAATCGCCATTTAAGGTAATATCAAGATATAACATGAACAATTTAGCTAAGGCCTTCTGGCAACAAGATGGCTTTAGCTATGCTAAATTTCTTCTTAGTGTACACATCTTGAAATTCTGAATACAATGAATACATAGTTAAGTTTACAAGAAACAGAGGGAAGTCCCTGGATGCACAAAGTTACGTGAAAACCTCAGAGGTACAAACAAGTTGCTGCTGCATACCTCGAGGTGGGGATAGGAATGTGGGGGAGCCCTATTAAACCTGAAGATAGGCCCTAACAGCTAGCTAGATACCCATTAAGTGACAGGAAATAAGGTCGTGGACCATGATGAAGGAGACAGGAAGTTAGAAGTCAGATTACAGCCGAAGCTGGAATTCTCTCTAAGACCATATTTCCCAAACTTTAGCATCCATAAGAATCACCTGGAGGATTTATTACCCTGATGCCTCAATCTACCCCCCAGAGATTCTGACTCACCAGGTCTGGGAAATTGTACCTCTAACAAGTTCCCAGGTAATGCTGGGTGCAAAGACCAACCTTTGTATAGCACTGCTCATCATAAGGGCTGCATCATTAGTGAAAAGAACCCTAAACATGATCTTCCCTGACTCAGGGAGGCAATAAAAAGTGTATCTATGACTAGCGCTCCTATGCTACATACTGGTTTGGAGCAAAAATGTACACTGCCTGCCATGTCACTTGAGTGCTACACCTAAGGAATTAACACTTAAAACTGGTCCTGGGTTGGGGATTCCTCTGAGGCATATGGAAGAAGCAAACATAAGATTCCTCTGTAGTGAAAATTTCACAAGCCAGTTTATGTAAAATTATCATTTTGATAACTCACAACCAAAAATCACAAAACATACAAAGCCATATTTACCATGAGCAAGAGTCTAAACCAATAATAAACAGGCAGACTGGCATCCCCAAAACTTAATAAAACAATTGAAAGAATCTATTAACAAGTTTTCATTTATTTAAAGACACAGACACATGCATACACACATACACAAAGGAATAGAAAACATAAAAAAAGAAATTTTAGAAATAAAAAATAATAGTCATTGCTACTAAAATTTCAATACATAAGTTTCAGATTAGTCACTGGTGAAGAAAGAACTGGTAAACTGGAAGAGCTGCCTAAAGAAATTATACAGAATACAGCACAGACAATAAAAGATACTAAATATCACTGAATGCAAATTAAGGACAGAATGAGAAATTCCAACCTGTGGCTAATGGGAGTGGTAGTAGTTAGCTAAAAATAGAATAGAGCGAAGCAATTTTAAAACATATAATAGTTAAGAATCTTCTAGATTTGGAATTTGAGAATTAAAGAATCATGGAACCAAACAGAATATATAAATACAAATAAGCCTATACAAAATACATAAAATAATAAAACTGCAGAATACCATGGGCAAATGAGATCTCAGAGGAATGAAAAAGATAAGACAATTTATTTGTAAAGAAATTACACTTGGGTTGATGGTTAACAGCAGCAAAACAGAAAGTGGAAGATAATATCTTGTAAATGTTGAGAGAACATAACTGTCAGCCTAGAATTCGCTTAGGTAAACAAAAATGTAATAATGAAGGAATATACAAATATTTCCAAGGCAGAGTATTCACACTCATTGAAAGAACTACTAAATCATGCTTTTCAGCAAGAAGGAAAATGATCCCAGAAGAAAGGACTGGACCTCAGGGATAATGATGAGCAAAGAAAATGGTAAATATGTGGGTAAATCTAAATAAGCCTTCGATTAACAACAACTAAGTTGAGAAGGTTTAAAAACAATATGGAACTAAAAACTAGATAATTCTAACATTGAAAATGAAGTGACTGATGAGAGTAAAAGGATCCTAAGGATTTTTTAAAGTTTGAAGGCAGAGAAAATGAGTCATTATAAACTTTAAGTCGACATGTTGTAGTTTTAGAGGTACATATTGAAATAATAGAAAAAGGATGCAATACTTTCAAATATGTATGGATGAAAAACGTAAAGAAATTGAAACAAGCTATGGTTACATAGATAAATATTAATAGTAAAAGAATGATATATACCAGGTTTAGGATAGTGGTCACAACAAAGACTGAGAGAAGGGACAGGGATATGCTTGAGATCCTGACAATATGCAAAAATATTTTCGTGCCAATATGGGGAACTGTTACCATTGGGTAAATGGGAACATGAATTTCTATCATTTTATTTTGTGTATACTATGTATGTTTGACATATTTCATGACACTTTTTTTTAAGTTAAAAGGCAAAGAAGTTTATAGCTAAGCCAACATAATAAGAAAGGCTTAGTTAGCTGGAAAATAAATAATTTACCAATGTATTTATTTTCCAAGAGAAGTCAGAATGGGCTAAACCAATCAGGTAGCAGACCCAATAAAAACCAGGTTAAAAAATGTTAAATATATGTTCACTTTCCTCTTGAATCCATATCTATTTGGCTTGTCTAAGATTCTTTGATTGTGGAAGAACTTATAGTGAATATATATATATATATATATATATATATATATATATATATAATATATATATATATATATTATATATATATACATATATATATATATATATATATATATATAATATATATATATGTATATGCCAAAAAGTTGAGTTCTTATTTTAATGATGTTTGTTTGCATCAGTGGTCAGAAGTGGAGATGAATGAATAAGAGATGATATTAGATGTGATTTAAAGCAAATTCTATAGGTCAAGCACAATCTGATAAAAAAATATTTTAAGGCAGATAGTAATATACTAACCAGCTTAAAACATACACATAAGAAAATTAGAAAGACTAAAACCAGATGTTGCATTCTAGATTAGTCTTTGAAATCGATTAGTTTTCATATTTCACAAATGTCAAACTCCAAATCTACTGTGATATATTTTATTTTTACTTTGGCTTCAAAGGATCTCTAACTTCAGCATTTTTCACTGATAACTCAATCTCTCTGCTATATGTTAAGGGTTTCTTTTTCCACTCAATATCATATGAAAATCATGCTTTTAAAAATAATGATTCATACCTTACAGTATGCAGTTTTTTAATTGCAAAACAATTCCTGTTAGTAACTGTTATGATAGCCCCAGAAGAATGAAGGCCAAAATTAGACATTTGACTTTTGTTTCATTCATGGGCAGATATGTGCATGCTTTGACCTTTCTCCCCTCCAGTTGCTCCTTTCTTATAAGGCGGCAGCATAAGGGCAGAAGTCAAACAAATGAAATTGCCTGCCTGGCTTTTAAAATTAAATCTGACAGGTACAACAGGGTAAAATAAAAACATGTGCACGCAGATGTGGTGACAGACTTTGGGGAGCTGTGTGTGGCATTATTTTTGCAGGTAAAAACAGGTATATGTATTGGAGTGTGTTTGTTTTTATCTTTCGTTTGTTTGATTTTCCCTTTAGACAAAGATGGCATCTTTAAAAGATTTATTTTTCATTGAAATGGACCTCCAAACTATCTTATCCCTTGCCAATATCATTTATTAAGGTTTAAAGCATTGTCTGTTTGTTTCAGGCTTCATCACCTCTGGTCAGAATATAAATGTTATAACTTACATCCATATTTTATATAACAAAAACAAGATATATTTGCCGACGTCATGAAGCAGAAGAACAGGAAACTAGAATGTAACATAACTCTTAGCACATAGGAGGGACTCAATAAACATTTGGTGAATTCAATAGTGAACTAGAGCAGAGGTCAACAATCTTTTTCTATAAAAAAAACCAGATAAATATTTCAGGTTTGCAGGCCATACGATCTCTCTTTCAACTACTCACCTCTGCCATTGTAGTGGGAAAACATCCTTAGTCAACATATAAACAAATGAATGTGGCTATATCCCAGTAAAACTTTCTTTGTGGACACTGAAATTTGAATCTCATGTAATTTTCAGGTGCCATAAAATATTATTCTTCCTTTGCCTTTTTTTCCCCTTTAAAAATGTAAAAACTACTCCTACTCATGGGCTACACAACAATGCAGAGAGCCAGAAGTGACCTGTGGGTTTTAGTTTGCCAACCCCTGAAATAAAATTTAGTGATTTCATAAACCATCACTAAATGGATTTCATAAGCCATTTAGTGATTTCATAAGCCAAAATTACATGTGGAATATAAAGAATTAAGTTGTAGAGCATAATAAGAAATGTGGAAAACTGAAAACATCAGCAAAATAGTTAAACCTATTAATTAATTTAAAGTGTATACATGCCCCAATAAATTTAATAAAAGAAAACAGAAAAAAAAATAAAGTGTACACACAATTACACAAAGATTTTTCTTTTTGAGTAGTTTCACAAGAGACTAGTAACCTTTGATTCACGTACCTGCAGGTTGAAAGCAACACTCATTTTGAAAATACATATACGCTGTTCTGAGTTGAATTTTATAACAATACAAACCAAAGGACACATCTAAGGCAGTAAGTCCCAATCTGGGAACTATACATCTACACTCAGAATCAATGTAGTCTTCAGGAGTCCTTGGAATTCTTGATTATTAAAGCTATAACTATTTGTGTATATGAGCATTTTCCCGTAGAATCTATAGAGCTTTCGTCAGATTTTCAAGGAGTCAATGGGTTAAAAAACCAGTGATATACCGTGTTTCCCCGAAAACAAGACCTAACTGGAAAATAAGCCCTAGCATGATTTCTCAGGATGACAACCCCTAAACGTAAGTCCAAATGCATCTCTTGGAGCAAAAATTAATATAAGACCCAGTCTTATTTTTGGGGAAACACAGTAGAAGATTGGAAATGATTGTCTAATAGTTCTGTTTACTATTCTTTTGAATCTTCAATACCCAGAAGCATAATTATTTTTACAAAAAAAAGCAAATATCTAAAAGCTTGATATTCTAATTAGCATTAAATGGAGCACATATTTTTTTTTTAAAATCATTTCCTTCTAGATGTGATTTTTAAGGTACAGTAGTCCCACTTATCTGTGGGGAATACACTGCAAGACTCTTCAGTGGATGCCTCAAACCACGGATAGCACTGAACACTATATTTATTGTTTCTCCTACACATTCATAACTATGATAAAAATTTAACATATACTTTAGGCACAGTAAGAGATTAACAACAATAACTAATAATAAAATAGAACAATTACAACCTATAGTGTAATAAAAGTTATGTGAATGGTTTAGGGGCCATTATTTAGTAAATAAGGGTTACTTGAACACAAGCTCTGTGATACTACAACAGTAGACCTGAGAAGATGGCTACCAAATGACTAACGGGTAGGAGGTGCATATAGCATGGAGACACTGGACACAGCGTGATTCAAGTCTCGGGGAGGATGCAGCGGATGGTGCAAGATTTCATCACACTGCTCAGAATGGTGTGCAATTTAAAACTCACAAATGTTATTTCTGGAATTTTCCATTTAATATTTTCAGACTGTGGTTAACAACAGGCTAACTGGAACTGTGGAAAGTGAAACTGTAGATACAGTAGGGACTACTGTGATCAGATTAATGTTCTCGGTCAAGCCATAAAATACTAAATAGGAAGTACAGTAGGCTGACTAATGATGCCCAAAGATGTCCAGGTCCTATTTCCTAGAACCTGTGAATATGTGGCTTTACATTGTAAACAAATTTTAACGATTTTGAGATGAAGATATTATCCTGGATTATCCAGGTGGGCCCTAAAGGCAATCACAATTGTCCTTATTAAGAAGGGGGCAGAGGGAGATTTGACTACAGGGAGATTTGACTAAAAGGCAGTGTGATGATGGAAGCAGAGATTGGAGTGATGCACTTTGAAGATGGAGGAAGGGACCACAATCCAAGGAATACAGACAACCACTAAAAGCTGAAAAAGTCAAAGAAATAGATTTTTCCCTCAGCTTCCAGAAGGAAAACCAGCCCTGTGGATACCATAACTTTAACCCAGCAAAACTGATTTTGGAATTCTCATGTGTAGAATTTTAAGAGAATAAATGTATATCTTCTTAAGCTACCAAGTTTGTGGTAACTTGCTATAACAGCAAAAAGAAACTAATACAGGAACTATTTACGCGCATTTCTGCTTCCCTAGGAGGAACTAACTGGTCCTGCACCTTTCACTTTAATTTTTATTGAGTTTAAAATCTAGCTGCTAGGAAATCAACATAGGGGCAATCTGATTTTGCATTTCATGTATATGCATTTTATAACTAGAGAAATACACAAACAAAGCAAAAGGACTGGTAGTAAGCGTTTAAATCCAGCCAACTTTTGTCTCCCTAAAGTTATTCTGATAGATGTACTGGCTGAATAACTATTGAGAACATTTATATAAGTTATGTCTCCAATTTTTACAGTGAAAATACTCATCTAAAAATTAAAATAATTTTACAAATTATCACAAAACCATATACCTTCTCTAAATACCTAGTGGTCTCAACTTCTAGAGTGCAGTCATGATATCATGATAAGAAAGCAATATCCTCTCTCCAAAGTGGTCCCATTTTACCTTTTCCCCACCACACATATGCTCATGAGTTGAAAGGACGAGAATGATATGTGTAGTCAAAATTGATGTCCCAAAGTCTATGCATCCAATAAAATCATACTTCCCCCCCACCCCACAGGTAAAACTCTCAGGTCTTTTCTCAGAGGTATAATGACTTATTTTTTAATATTCCATAAAATCCAGACCAGGTTTTGTTTGTTTTGTTTTAGGCCAAAGCATATTAAAAGAAGTCAATCACACCTGGGCACATAGAGATTTTGAGCAGCAGGTAACAGAATACATTAATTGCTGGAAGAAGCAACATCTCAATATGAAGGAGAGAGACAGAGGAAATGTTAGAGCACGGTACAAGAGCAAGTAGTGGTACATTCTCAGTTGACCTGAGGATAATTACTGTGTTAGAGTACAATCATCAAGGTTGAGAGCAATTGTCCCAAGTCACTAAATAAATACCCAGCATATGCTGCTTGAGAACAATAAGGGGAAACAAGGAACGGAAAGACTCTCAGCTATAATTAAAACAAATATTCATGCTTAAGGAAGTGTCAATCACTTGAAACATGTATCTGTGTATGGCACCTCGTTAATAACGTCCCTGCAGAGCATTGGAGGGGTTCAATTAACATTTGCTGGGTAAATTCATGAATGAATATCATTTGTTGGAGATGTCTGATATAAGTGCGATAAATGACATAATTATTTAAATAGTATTTAAAAGAAATATTTGGAAAGTGTCTAGTTCAAAAGCAGTTTTGGAAAAATAAGAAAATTAGAGAAATGAAAATACTTAGAAAAATAATTTGAAGTCCACTTCAAAAAAGCTTTCATAAAGTCAAAAACAGTGTCTGCTCACTCAGACGCTTTTTGGTGTTAGATTTAATAGAACTAGAGTAATAACCCCACCAGGCTATAAAATGAAAAGTCCCATATCAGAGATTGCATTCGATTTCCCTTAAGAGCTTTACAAAGAACCAAACACATTTACCTCGCTCAGGCTGTGTGTGTGTTTAAACCATGTTCAGAATCTCCTCAGCACATCTCTATTGAAGGCAAGTATACTAGTGAAAAAGCTTAGACTGCAAGGGCAGAAAATTCAGAGCACTTTCTGCTGTTACAGACCCATATGGTGGTTTGACAGATCAAACTAACCTCCAAAGGGAACCTTCCATTTGAATAATAAGTAGATGATTAAGGACTTGTGCTTCAGGCTTTATTTAGAAACATAGATTAATGCATCTGTTATCCTAAATAGTGAGTGTTGGCAGTAGAGATTTCCTTTCCCTCACTTGGGAGCACTACGGATAGCTGTTTATCAGTATCCTCTTCTAGTTTCAAAATAATGTACATTTTCTTTAGCTTGATTGCATGTCTTTAGACATAGCATCAAGTATCAAATTAGGAAAAGCACTTGGCAAAAATGGTTACACGCAGTAGAAGCTAAAGAGAAGAGAATGTCTTTCAACGTATTTAAACCAATTTCAAAATATGAACTGACATGGCTTTATGCAACAGGCTCAATTCCCAACATAAAATATAGCTACAGTATCTATTATTTGCTGTCCAGCATCTATTTTGCCCTTTCCCTAAAGACAGAGCCCAGATTTCGCTTTGGCAAGCACCCTTCCCCACACTCATCCTATGAAGTTCTAGTAAGGCTAACCCCACTGTCTGGTTTTAGCTTTGGACAAGTGACTGAAACCTGGTCAATGAGAGTACATATTAGGAATGGTTTAAGCGCAGCATACCTGCTCAGGTAAATCACTGCAAGGAGCATCAGCCCCAGAACGTGTACTGGAGCTACTGGGACAAAAGCCGTTGCTTGCTAAAACGGTAGGACGAGAGTGAGCCTTTCGCTATTGGGACCACCGATCATTACTTAGAGAGAGCATGGCTGAGAATGAAGTTAATATAAAGAAAAACTTTGAATACAAAGAGATGAAAGGTCAATGGAGTTACGGTTTTCTTTTGTTTTTGGATGCCACAGATGAATTTCCTTGTGTCATAGACTATATTTGCATTTTCAGTTCCTAAATTAGTAAGTAATCCTCCAGCTCATTACCACCTTTTCTTTTTTGCTTAAGCCAGTTTCTTTTTTACCAGGTTTAATGTCACTTCAATCAGAATTCCTGACTAATACAATTCACTACTTTCCTTCCAAAGGACTTTGACATTCATGTATGTACTATATATGTATGTATGTATTCATGTATGTATGTGTATATTTTCTTTTAGCAACACTAGAAAGACTTGGGCTTTGGACTTTTTGCTGAGCCTGAGTTCTAATCCTTGGCTCAACAAGTTAGGTCCTCTGAGGCTGGTTTCTTTATCTGTCAAATACTCATAAGAATATGTATGTTGAAGGGTTGAGGGGAAGATAAAATGAACAGCATGCTAAATGTCAGTAGAGTCCCTTAGTCAATCGCATTTCCTTTTCCTTTCTGGAGAAACAGAAGGGCTTTTATATATTTACCTTTATATATTTTTTTTATTTCATGGGTGGAATGACAAAAACGCTCCTCTGAGAAAGAGTTCTCAAATTTAAAAGACAAAGGTAATCCTTAACACACCAATAGAAAACTTTTTTTTAAAGTAGAAAGACCCTGTCCTGTGGAACTAAAAACCAAAATTCTACAAATAGGTCATTAATACAGAATCTAGTATAATTTTTTGTTTCATACAAGCAAAAGCCTTGTTAATGTGCATCAACATGAAGTATAGTCTAGTTAGGCCTAGGGATTGTGCAGAAGTTTGTGTCTGTGGTTTTTATTGTTTATTGATTTGAATTGGCTTGAGGCTTTGGCTTTTGTTTTTCTTTTCTTTTCCATCAGTGACTTATTCAGTCTGAGTGACTGTAACTTCAAGTCACATATTACTGATATACTATAGGTCTAAGAACAACACCAGAATTAGGTACCCTGGTAACAAAACATTTTGAGTTGGTTTTTGGTAGAAAAATCCGTTTAAGAGTAAATTTAATGTATTTTAATCATGCGGTTTGCTATTCGTTGAACCAACCAAGAAACTCCATAAGGAATGCAACGGAATTGTAAGTTTCTAAAGACATCTCAGCTAGCATAAAATTTTAGACTATTTTAATTTTTCTTTTATCTTTGAAACACAAACTAGATGACATTTTCATGGAACTATTACCTACGCTCAATAGAAAAGACAATCTGTACTATCAGGTATAACCCCTCTGCTTTGTTCAATATTGCTCTAGCAGTGGTCAGTATAAACACAGTATTTACATGAGGAGTTTAAAAGCTGATAAAAATCATCAAATATGACTCTTAAATGTTCATTTCCTTTTATAAACTGTGGTAGACACTTCTCTTACATGACATTAGATTACAAATGAAAATTAGATTCTACTGGTATAAGCTCAGAGCAATTCAACGTACATTATCTAACCTGTGATTTTGGAGAAATCATAGGATTTTGTAAGCAACTAGAAGTGGATATTTATGGTTACCAACGTTAAGTATTATGGCTATGTGACATAATATTTAATATTTAAATTTTCTATAAGCTCTAGAGTTTATACTTAGATATGAGATGAATTCATTAGGATAGTACTTTATGGGTCGTATATTTAATGGTTAGCATTATGAAAGTTTCTTTAGGATATCAAAAAGAAACTCTTAAGAAAGACCCCGGAATCTACCTTTGTAAGAAATTGAGTCATCGCAAAAGCCACAAGTTACAACAGAAGTTGACTTGTTACGATAATAATACACATTCCTTCTGCATTATGTAATGAAAAACTCCAGCTCTTTAAGCCAATAAACAAATATTTGTTCTCATGGCAGAATCCATGCAAGTTTTTATTATATAAGGACTGACCAATATAATGAAAATAAGTTATTCAGTCTAAATGCAAAAAGACAAACAAGTAACTCTGCAATAATCTAGAATAACAAAAAGTCACTATCAGTCACTATCAGGGTGCAATCTAATATAATGTGAATAAAAGGTAATATTAAGATTACAAGAAACATAGTCTTATATCAAACGATTTTCCAAACAATATTTTATTTGGGCTTCTAGTTTTACTTATGGGAAAGAATAAGAATAAGACTATAAAAGAACAGTTGTAATGCCAACTTTCTGGAGGACAAGTTTCATCTTTGTACCAAGAGACTGAAAAATATTCATATTTTTTGATCCAGTAATTCCACTTAATAGTTAGAAATGTACAGAATTACATATGTGCAAAAATTATCATTCTCTTGTTACTTATAATAACCTCATTTTTAAAGAACTTAATTTCCACTAACAGATTAGTTATCACCTCCGTTGTGAATATGATGAACACTAAGGATTCTTTACCCCCAAAATATAAAATATTTGCCTTAATTCTGTAACACAAATACCCACACTCATACACACATACACATACACATACATAGAACATGGTATAAAAACTGCATTGCCATCTAATTTTGGAAACTATTAAAGCTGTGAATAACAATTTTATAATGTATAGGAATAACATTTAGGATCATGAAAAGAAGAGAATGCAAACTTTTCAGAGGAGTGAAAAGTACAGTACACATACTATTGAAATTAAGGTCTAAAAAAATTGGAGAGACAGCAGATAAAATACAAAATTAAAGACTACAAAGATGTTTGTATACTATTAACAATGTTTGTCCATAGCTATTCTTCATAGTCACAGACAACACTACTGATAACAGTTTCTATATCACAATCACTGACTTCTAAGTCCAATGAGGGAAGCACGACAGCCTGATCTTTGACTTGGGGTTGTAACATGATTGACAAAGACGGGAAATTTGTATGTCTCTTTTTCCAAAAGTAAGAAGTACAATGTTCATTTACGCATGCAATGCAATGCAATTACATAAATATTTTTATCAATTCAATTTCATAAACACATCTGCTATCTGCCACATTTACATGCCAGATATACAAAAATGACTAAAACACACTGCCTGTGTTCCCGGGAGCTCACCATGTTAAGGAGAATTCATAAAAATCTATTTCCAACAGACAGAACGTAACCTGCATGAAAACAGGGATTTTTGCCAATTTTGCTTAGTAATTTATCTCAGGTATGTAGAACAATCTCACAATTATTTAAAAAGAGAGGCAAAATTTGAACTAAGGTTCATATGTGGGATATAAAACTGAAAGAAACAAAGGAAGAAAACAAAGAAACAAAAACTCATAGACACAGACAACAGTGTAGTGGTTACCAGAGGGTAAGGGAGGTGGGGGGTGGTAGAAGAGGGAAAAGGCAGGCAAATATATGATGATGGAAGGAGAACTGACTCTGGGTGGTGAACATATAATGCAATATATAGATGGCGTATTACAGAACCGCAGCCTTGAAACCTATATAATTTTACTAAACAATGTCAGCGCAATAAATTTAATTAAAAAAAGAAATTTGTCATTACAAAATAGTCATAGGGATGAAGAATACAGCATAGAGAATATAGTCCATAACGTTGCAACAATTATGTACAGTGCCAGGAGTGTACTAGACTAATCGAGGGGGGGAATCACTGCATAAAATATATAAATGTCTAACCACTATGCTGTACACCTAAAACTAACACCGTGTTTCCCTGAAAAGAAGACATAGTCGGACAATCAGCTCTAATGTGTCTTTTAGAGCAAATATTAATATAAGACCCGGTATTAGATTATATATTACATTATGTTATATTATATAATACTATAAGACCGGATCTTATATAAATTTTTGCTCCAAAAGACACATTAGAGCTGATTGTCCGGCTAGATCTTATTTTTGGGGAAACACATTATAAAATAATACTGAATGTCAATTGTAACTGGAAAAAAATAAATAATTTTTTAAAAAGATTAACTAGAAAAAAAATTTGAACTAAGGTTTGTCTGACTCCAAAGTCCATATTCTTAGCCAATATGTTATCCAGCTCTTGTGTCTTCTTACTGCTCACCAATAATCTTCAGATTAAAAACTGGCTTCTTCAATAATGTATGAAGTTACACATCTGAACATAACAACAAGCATATTACATAATAATGAACACAGAAAAGCCAGAAAAATAACCAGAATAGATACTAATGACCACAATTATTCAGAATTGTCCTTATATTTTTCTACGTATGTACATAACTCTAAATAATATATTATTTCATTTTTTTTGTCTTTTAACATTATATACATATAGTTACATTATATGTGTTCTTTTGTGACTTGCTATTTTCATTCAAATTTATACTTTTGAGACTGATATGTTGGTGAGTTGATACGTATAATGCATTCATTTTTTTAACTGTTTTTTAGTATCCTATTATATGAATATATCACAATTTTTCTACTCTTCTATGGGTGGGCATGTCAGTTTTCAATTTTTTTGTGACTACAAATGGTGAGTATTTATGTAAATAATCTCGTGGTTAGATGCACTAGAATTTCTCTTGGGTGTACGCCCAAGAGTGGAATTGCTGAATTATGTGGCAAGCATACATTTAACTTTATAAAATAATGCTGAGTTATTTTCCAATGTTTTTATACCAGTTTATAAGTATGCCCTAAAAATGAATGGAAGTTCTACTGCTCTAGTCCCTACCACATTTGTTATTATACATTTTTCCAAAAAAAATTTAATGTAACCTCATCTAAAATAATTGGCTTCCTTTATGACTTTCCTCCAGAGGGATAATATATGCGTATATTGGCAGGAGAGGTCTATGTTAATAGTAATACTTTTCATTGCAAAAGTTTTATTATAAACTCTTATATCAGTATTAACATACAAATCGACTCATACCATGTTTCCCCGAAAATAAGACCTAGCCACACAATCAGCTCTAGTGCGTCTTTTGGAGCAAAAATTAATATAAGACCCAGTATTTTATATTATATTATATTATTATATTATACTTATTATATTACATCATATTATTATACCTGGTCTTACATCATAGTAAAATAAGACCGGGTCCTATGTTAATTTTTGCCCCAAAAGACGCATTAGAGCTGATGGTCCGGCTAGGTCTCATTTTCCGGGAAACACGGTAGCACTCTCCCACTTAAAGTATGAAAGGTGTCCTGGGGCATGGTGGGGGTGGGGGTGGGGGTTATGGTGAAGTCCGTCCTCCCTGCAGGCCCACAAGCTCTACTGGGTCTGTTTCTAGTTCCTGCCTGCTTCTCCAGCCTCTTCTATCACCACTCTTTCTCTCTCTCCCTCGCAAGACTGCTAGTGTCAAACTGAACTTTTTCCATTTCCTCCAATGAAACTTCAAAGGCAAACAATCAACCAGTCAAGCCTCCGACTCCCGCACCTGCACTCCCTCCCTCACCCAGGAGAAGCAGGACTTCCCACTATGAACTCCCATCCACCAGCTGGATTGTAGGTTTTATAACGTTGGGGGTCTAATCTACCTCCTTTACCACTGTAATCTTCTTGGCCTAGCTCACTGGTTCAAAATAAGTCCTCAATAAATATTTAAATGGATGATTATATGTTCCTAGTTAAAATAAATCAGCTCTTTATGAGAGACATCCACTCTTAGTGTGTAAAAATAACCAGAATCCATAAGTCTGAGTATCTGACCTCGGACTATGGTGAATTCATTAAGTTAAGAGCTACCTATGGAGCCCTCTTGGGTCAAGGAGTGTTTCCTGGACATACATGTCTAGGATAGGAAGTGCCTGTGTCATGTATGTCTTCTTTAATATTTAAAATATCACCCGTTTCCCATGGTCAGAGAGCTGCAAATGAAGGATGCAGCAGATGAGACTACATACATGAGTCACTAAAAATCCTGCATGATGCATGGCTGAGTTCAGGTTCTGTTTTATAGGCAATGGCAACAACTGCAAAATTTAAACTTAGGCAAATTATAATTAATTTAGTGTTTTAGATAAACTTCTTAGGATGCTTTATGGAGAAAAAACTGTTGAGAAACCAGGCTTCTTGCTGGAAACCCATGATGCCAACTTTTACTTTACAATGACAGTCATCTCATGGATGACTGAATCCTTCAAGTTTTCCTCCTGGGAACACTTACTGGATTTTGATGCCAGAGATTCCTGAAAGGCATTTTTAGGTGGGAATTTTTAAAGCAATGAAAATGTTTTCTGAGGATATTTATGACTATTTTAAAATAAATAGTGGCACTAACATCAATATGGAAGTTCTACGGAGACACAAACAGAAAAGGAAAGCAAAGAAGACTGCACAACTTTTCAATATTTTATATTTTCTCAGTTGGTGGGTTAAGCTTGGTAGGTATCTTTTCCAGATGGTATAGATTAGGAAATAGAACTTAAGTTGTTATTCTTTTATCCTGGGCATCATTTCTTCCTAACGTCTAGTTCAGAGAAGTCAACCTCATAACCTTACTTACCTTTTGTCTCTCTCTTTAAACCCTACCCTTCCATCTTCTCCTACAAAGACACTCATATGTCTTTTTTTTCTTCCTTGTTTCACAGCTACTACCTTGGTCCATCTCCTGATCCTTGGATTGTAACAAAAGCCTTCAAAGAGTTTATCTACATTTGTCTCTCCTCTAGTGTATCGCCAACACAGTCAACATGACAATCTCCTTTACACAATGTTCATAACATCTGCCCTCTTAGATAAGATCCACCAGTGGTTTCTTGTAGCTTGGTCAATCAGACTACACACACCTTAATATTCTCAGTGTGCCATTACTCTATGGCCTTGTGCCCAGGCCACTAGCCCTTGAAATTCATAACTTAGTCTTTTCTAAATCTCTTCTCCGCCTAGAAGCTGATTCCTTCTGATCAATGCCTTTATTTGGCCTGCTCATCCCAGCTACCCTAGAACGCCTACCCCTCAACGGTCTTAAAGAAATGCTCCCAGCTTTATTTCATACAATTCTGATGACTTACTCAGTCTGTCAATGAAACTTCACTGCAATGCTCTCTTTGGAGCCCATACTCAATTATAGATGAGATGCTAATTGAATTTCCCTTTGATTTGGACCTAGAAAAGATCCAACATGTTGAGTCCAATGCACAGTACGTTATAGGAAGATCTGACATCATTACTGCCTCTGTGCATCCCCTCTTCCCTCCCCAGAATTTGAACTCACTAGAAAAAGAAGTTAGTCTCTTCCAGTGTAATCCAGAACACCTAACCAGGACTCCATTATTGCACTTTTAAACTTGTTAGTCCTTAGACTAAAATTTAAGAGTTTGAAGGCAAGAACAATGTTTGATCATTGCATTCAGAGAATACAAAGCTACACAATGACAATGACTAATTAATATTAGTAAGTTTTCAATAAATGAGTCAATCTATCCATTTCTTGAGTACCCATGATGTGTCAGGCATTGTGTTAGGCAATGCAGCGCTGTCGGGACTGAATCCTGGGACCTCCTGAATAAATAAAAGTGCATCTTTATGTTCCTACTACTTATTGCTACTTATTTGTCCCCTTGTTTTCTGAAATATCCTGTGGCTGTTACCACATCATCCATCTTCATGATGTTATTACCCCCAAAGATTGGGAGTTTTATGTACAAGTATGTGTAGGAGTCAGTGACTGCTTGCTATACGAGTGCACGGATCATCAGAAAATTATTGACTTGCTGACACTCAAAGAATTAAGGATGTTTCCTCCCAGCCTAACACCGATTCCTGCCCCTACTCCCCAACACCACAGTTCTCCAGGAACACAGGTTATGTTTCACAGTATATAGTCCCTCCCTCCTATTCCTCATACGCAGTTGGCAACTCACGCCACTCCTAACTCCAAAATGTCTTATTCTCAAGCTTTTTCTCCCTTCTGCGGTCCTGTTATTCAATAGCCTCCAGGAATTACAGAAACCCAACAGGTTATTCTTTCCCCCAACTCTTCCTCTTCCAGTGGCCCCTCTGCCAGGGAAGAGCACTATACACAGTCCTAGCTCTGCAGGCCCTAAATGCACCCCTCCCTACCTCTAGTCTATCATGAGGTCCCTCTGATTTAAACTCTCGCCCAAATCTAGCTATATCTCACCATTTCCATTGCCACTGCTCCAGGATAACATATTTTCTTTGGGATTGGAATAGCCTCTTATGCGACCTCCCACTTCCATTTTTGCCCCCCAGCTCTTCTCCAAATTCAGACAGAATTATCCGTTGAAAACACAAATCTGACCATATAGCCCCAGCTTGCTTAAAGCCCAGCAATGGACTATCAGTGTTGTTAGAACAAAACTGAAATGCTTAAACATGGTTTATCTTACCTGTGGTAGGCAGGTAATAGCACCCTCTCCCAGATGCCCACATTCTAATCCCAGGAACCTATTATTATATTATATGACATGACAAGGGGGGATTAAGGTTGCAGATGGAATTCAAGTTGTTAATCAGCTGACCTTAAAATAAGGAGGTTATCCTGGGTTACCCAGGTGAACCCTTAAAATAGAAGAGAGAAGCAGGAAAGTGAAAGAAGGAGATGTGGGGACAGAAACAAGGTTGTCAGTGTGATATAATGTGAGGAGGACTCAATCCGCTCCTGGGGCTATGAGCCAAGGAATGTGGGGAGCATCTAAAACCTGGAAAAGCAAACAAATTCCCCCCTAGAGTCCCCAGAAAGGAATGCAGCCCTGTCAGCACCTTGATTCCAGCCCATTTTGGACTTCTGATCTACAGAACTAAAATTTACAGAAATAAATGTGTACTGTTTAAACAACTAAGTTTGCGGCAATTTGGGATAGCATCAAGAGGAAACTAACATGCTACCTAACCATTCCTCTGTCCCTTCTCCTTCCTTAGAGGTGCCATGCTCTTTGCTGCCACGGAGCCTCACGGTATCTGTATATCAATGTGTGTAATCTTTGGATTAATAATATCATGTCCCAGGGGCGGCCGGATGGCTCAGTTGGTTAGAGCGTGAGCCCTGAACAGGGTTGTCGGTTCAATTCCCACATGGGCCAGTGAGCTGCGCCCTCCACAACTAGATTGAAGACAGCGAGCTGCTGGAGGGGCGGCCGGATGGCGCAGTTGGTTAGAGAGTGAGCTCTCAGTTCAATTCCCACATGGGAGGGTGGGCTGTAACCCCTGCAACTAAGATTGAAAACGACGATTGGACTTGGAGCTGAGCTGCACCCTCCACAACTAGATTAAAGGACAACAACTTGGAGCTGATGGGCTCTGGAGAAACACACTGTTCCCCATTATTCCCCAATAAAATAAATAAACAAACAAACAAATAAATAATAATAATAATAATACCATGTCCCTAACTAGATGGTATCCCAGGTAGGTAAAGACAGTGTCTCCTTTTTGTTATTATTCTGTTATCAGCATCCGACTGAGAGCCTGGCCAAGAGTAGGCCAAATAAATTATTGGTCAAATGAATGTAGCCAAGCACCTGTGTACCACCAAACCCAGACTACCGCCCTCTAGAGGACTACTCCGCCAGCATTTCTCTCTAGTGTGTCCTGTACACCAATCCTAGATACAGTCTCCTGAACTCCCAAACACATACGCACATGATTCTCAGTTTAGGAGGTCACCATGTTCCAGTAACTGTTCATGGATCCAGATCACTTATAGAGATGTACATTAGTGAAATACACTGCAGTTCCCCTTTTCGCCACTTCTTAGCGTTGTTAAGTAGCTTTAAAAAATTTAGTTAACCTCTCTGGGCTTCAGATTCTCACTCATATAGCAATGATCTCAGAAACGTTAGGGATGTAGACAAGGAATACATAACTCTATAATTTCTAATCCTTATAATATAGGCTGCTTGTTTTTTGTCCGTACATTACCCTCACTCTCACCTCATTTATGCATTCTATTAAGGCTGTGTTACCTTTGCATCTACCGTTGTGTACTTCACAATATCCACTGCAGAAATTCAGTGAATATTTTTGAAATGCATGAACACAACCAACAAATATTGCAGTACTATATTAACTATGTCTGGTGTCAAGAGGGTATTACTAGACTTACTGGGGTTATCACTTCATAAGTTTTATAAATGTCTAACCACTATGCTGTACACCTGAAACTAATATGCTATTGAATTTCAACTGTAATTGAATAATTAAAAAAATTAAAAATATATAAAAAATATTTGCTAAGCACATGAAGGAAACTCCTGTATATTTTTTTCAGATCAGTCTTTATATTGTTTAATCCACTTACCTTCTCTATAATGGGTTGAATGGTGGCTCCAAAAGATATCAAAACCTAATGTCTGGAACCTGTGAATGTTACCTTATATGGTAACGTTTTTGTAGATACAATAAAGGATTTTGAGGTGAGGAAGTTATCCTGGAATATCCAGGGGGCCCTAAATGTCATCACAAGTGTCATTATAAAAGAAAGACAGAGAGAAATGAGACTTCAGGAATACCTTGGAGATACTATGGGTTCAGTTCCCTGCCACTTCAAAACAGTGCCTATTACAATAAAGCGAGTCGCATAAATTTTTTGGTTTCCCAGTACATATAAAAATTATGTTTACACTATACTGTAGTCTAGTAAGTGTTGAATAATAGCATTATGTCTAAAATATGTATATAACTTAATTTAAAAATACTTTCTTGCTAAAAATGCTAACCATTATCTGAGCATTTGGCGAGTTGTAATCCTTTTGCTGATGGAGGGTCTTGCCTCAATGGTTATGGCTGCTGACTGAGCAGGGTGGTGGGTGCTAAAGGTTGGGGTGGCTGCAGCAATTTCTTAAAATAAGACAACAGTGAAGTTTGCCTCGTCGACTGAATTGCCCCATTTCGCTGTAGCATGCAATGCTGTTTGATAGCATTTTACCCACAGAACTTCTTTCAAAATTTGAGTCAATCCTTTCAAACCCTGACACTGCTTTATGAACTAGTCTAAATCCTTTGTTGTCATTTCAACAAACTTCAGAGCATCTTCACCAGGAGTAGATTCCATCTCAAGAAACCACTTTCTTTGCTCATCCCCAAGAAGCAACTCCTCATCCATTAAAGCTTTATCATGAGATGTAGCAATTCAGTCACATCTTCAGGCTCCACTTCTAACTCTAGTTCTCTTGCTATTTCCACCTCATCTTCAGTTAACTTCCTCCACTGAAGTCTTGAACCCCTAAAAGTCATCCATGACGGGTTCAACTTCTTCCAAATTCATGTTAATGTTGATATTTTGACCTCTTCCCATGAATCACAAATGTTCTTGATGGCGTCTAGAATGGTGAATCCTTTCCATCGGGTTTTCAATTTACTTTGCCCAGATCCATCAGAGGAATCACTATCTATGGCAGCTATAGACTTACAAAATATACTTCTTAAATAATAAGACCTGAAAATCAAAATTACTCCTTGGTCAATGGGCTACAGAATGGATGTTGTGTTAGCAGACATGAAAACATTAATCTCATTGTACATTTCCATCAGAGCTCTTGGGTGACCAGGTGCATTATCAATGAGCAGTAGTATTTTGAAAGGATTTTTTTTTTTCTTTTTTTGAGCAGCAGGTTTCAACAGTGGGTTTAAAATAGTCAGTAAACCATGTTGCAAACAGGTGTGCTGTCATCCAGGCTTGTTGTTCTATTTATGGAGAACAGGTACTAGATTCAGCATAATTCTTAAGGGCCCGAGGATTTGGGGAATGGTAAATGAGCAATGGCTTCAAGGTAAGGTCACCAGCTACATTAGCCCCTAACAAGAGAGCCATCCTGTCCTTTGAAACTATGAAGCCAGGCATTGACTTCTCTCCAGCTATGGATGTCCCAGATGGCATCTTCTTCCAATATAAGGCCAGTTAGTCTACAGTGAAAATCTGTTGTTTAGTGTAGCCATCTTCACTCATTGTCTTAGCTAGATCTTCTGGGTAACTTGCAGCTTTACTTTGCACTTTTATATTATACAGACACCTTCTTTCCTTAAATCTCATGAAACAACCTCCTCTGCTAGCTTTGAACTTTTCTTCTGCAGCTTCATCGCCTCTCTCAGCCTTCATACAATTAAAGGCAGTTAGGGCGTTGCTTTGGATTAGGCTTTGACTTAAGGGAATGTTATGGCTGGTTTGATCTTCTATCCAGACCACTAAAACTTTCTCCATATCAGCAATGAGGCAATTTTGCTTTCTTACCATTCATGTGCTCACTGGAGTAGCATTAATTTTCTTCAAGAACTTTCCCTTTGCATTCACAACCTGGCTGTTTGACACAAGAGGCCAGCTTTCGGCCCATTTTGGCTTTCAAGGTGCCTTCCTCACTAAACTTAATCATTTCTAGTTTTTGATTTGAAGTGAGAGACGTGTTACTCTTCCTTTCACTTGAATACTTAGAGGCCATTGTAGGGTTACTTACTGGCTTAGTTTCAATATTGTTGTGTCTTAGGGAATAGGGAAGCCCCAGGGGATGGGGAGAGACGGGAGAACGATTGGTCAGTGGAGCAATCAAGGCACACACACATTTATTGATTGAGTGCACCATCTTAGATGGGTGCAGTTCATGAAGCCCCAAAATAATTACGATAGTAACATCAAAGATCACTGATCGCAGATCATCATAACAAATATAATAAAATAATCAAAGTTTGAAATACTGTGAGAATTACCAAAATGTCACACAAAGTGAGCAAATGCTACTAGAAAAATGGCACTGCTAGTCATGCTTGATGCAGGTTTGCCACAAACCTTCAATTTGTAAAACAAACAATATCTGCAAAGCACAATGAAATGAAGCACAGTAAAACGAGGTATGCCTGCACACAGAAGAGGAGGATGCAATGTAACAGCAGAACCGGCAATACTAGTAGCTACCAGCAGCTGGAAGAGGCAAAGAAGGAATTCTCCCTAGAGCACCCAAGAAGGAATGCATCCCTGTTAACACCTTGATTTTTGGCTCTAAAACTTTTTTCAGTTTTCTGACCTCCAAAACTGTGGAAGAATAAATTACTGTTGTTTTATGTCAACAAATCTGTGGTAATTTGTTGCAGCAGCCAGAGGAGCTAATGTACCCTCCTTTGGATTTCTGATCACACCCCCTTTCTTTCTGAAATGCCCTTCATCCTTCTCTTCATGTGTCAATAAATGTTCGGTAAATAAGTAACAATAGCCAAATCCTTTAGTTCCTTCAAGGGTTACTTACGTCTTCCATAAAGTGTTCTCTAAATACTTCAGGCCATGTAAATTTCTCCCATCTGTGTATAGAGATAATAAAATTCTGTAGAATTTTGCAATCTGGGACTTGTATACCCACTGGTATATTTTTTTAATTATCCCACAGAAGCAATTCAGTGTTTAATTTTTCATGATGTCCCTCAGACTGTGCACAAAGCCCAATTTATAGACACAAAGGGCATGGAATGTTTTCTTCCCAGGAGTCCACAGGGCTCCAGTCCTCTCTTCTCTCAGATGTTTGCTCCAATGTCATCTTAACAGAGAATAGACTTGACCACCCCTCCCCCATCCTTCTGCCTCCTTACCATACTGCGTTTTTTCTCTACAAGACTTTTCAGGCCACCTGATATATTTTTTGTTGATGATGCCTTTTCCCCTTCCTCAATGAGACAGCGAACCTCGAGCGTGTAGGGACATGACTAGCACATAGTAGGAACTCATTAAATATTTATTGAATGGATGACTGAATGTAAGAAAATGACTAATATTAATCTTTGCATTAGTTTCTTGAGACTAAGTAGTCTGAAATAGGTGACTGAAATACTATCTCTGAATTCCACCAAGGCCCAGAATTTCAACTCCAATAGTCTCTTTATTCAGTTCCTTCTAAAGTCAGTGACCCACTGCAAAAGCACTTAAAAATATAGAGGTTAATATATACAGTCCTTTCTTCTCTTCATCCCACTATATGAAAGCTCTGAAAGTTGAGATGTGAATAAAAAATCATGGAATGCAGCCCCCTAACTCTCTAATGCATGGATGGCTGGTTATATTCCAGCCATCCAGTGTCCAGGGATGTCAAAGTGACCATTTGTCAATGGAGTGAACTGTGTTAGAAAATGGTATTAAACCAAAGAACAAAATCTATATGAAAGTTACACTCATTTATTTATGTGCACAAATGAGATTTAAACTCATTTTACCTTCAAATAATCAAAATGTTTCTGATTATGAAGTTAACTATATAAAACTAATTCAAACAATCTTCATTCTGGCAGACACATACAAGATATGGTTCAGAAGCTGAATTCAGACAAAACAATTTTATGCAAAAGCTAACAAACACATGGGATAAGTTACCAAAAGAGAATTGCTGAAGCAAAAAAACACCAATATGTTCCACTGAGAGCAAGAAGGGTATTTACATAAAATTCAAATGAAGAATGTGAGAGATGAGTAAAATACAAGTTTAAGAGAACTGGAATTCTCCCCAGCAATGTGTGCCTGAAGTAAACCCATTGTTTTTATTGCAACTAAAAGACAATAAAGTATTCTATGACCTTCTTAAATATGTTTATTGTTGACATTTGGTAGAGCCCTTATATGAAAAGCTGTGGACCACCCAAATCTTTTAATTCTAATACAATTTCTCTAAAATTAGCACATTACTGGACATAATATTCTTAGTGTGTATGTCTTAGAAACCGCTGAGTACCATCTTTCAATAACAACTACTCTTTATGTTGTGGGGTAAAAAAAGAGGAGTTGAGGAGATAATGCAAACTTTCCCATCCCTTTGAGTAGAATTACAATCTTATATGGAGCCACAATTTGTTTTGATGGAGGATTGTGCTCTTAGACTGAAATAGGTAAGAAGAGGTGGTAGTAATTATCAGTTGCTGTCAGAACCAAAGAACAAATAACAAAATTTAACTCAGTCTATCCTATTACAAAAGCAAATAACACAACCAAATTCTTACAGAAAATGACTTTCCATGCACAAACCAATGAAAGTGTTCAATGACATTTATAGTAATCTCAATAACAAAGCACTGTTTCTAACCACTGTCCTTTGGACTATAGAAACATCTTTATGATTTAACTCTGAAAGGGTATTTACAGTAACAGATTTTTATTTCAAATATGATTGATCTCTCCGTGATTAGTCAAATCAACTACCTAGATCACAGTGCAAATAAGTCCTACTATAATTCAGGTGTATAGGAGGTACCATCATCTTTCTTTTCTAGATTATAAAGTATGTCATTAGTGATAGGTGGGATCAAACAAGGGATGGAAGATAAACTTTTTTTTTTTCAGTTCACCATTATTATTGCTAAAAAACAAATTTCATGACCTATTAGTAATGGGTGAAGACCACTACACTCACATATGGAGGACAGTACATTCATATTATTTTTGCTATCTCATCTATGAATTCCTCAAACTATTATAAAAGGGCTCTTACCTCTTCTTAAAATCACTACTAATTCTTTGCCAATGTTGAGTCCAATGGACATGTTAAATGACTTACCTAACTTGACCCATCTGTTGCACTGGATACTATGGACAATTTCCTCAAATTTTTCTTTTCTTTCTTTTTTTTTTTTGGTCTCCACAGCATCCTCTCCTTTTATCTCTCTGAATCCTCACTTCTCTGTATGCTTCCCTGGTTATGCTTCTTTTACCGTCCCTTTAAATGTTGATGCTTCCCAGGGTTCCACTTAAAAATTTTCTTATTTTCTCACTCTGCACTTACCCTCTGGATGATCACAAACAGAAATGTGGCCTTGACCAGAGCCCATATGTAAACAACCCCCAAATAGGCCCTCCCAAAAGACCCATTCTTTTTTCTGAGCTTAAGCTTCAAATTCTAATAGTCTAGTGGAAGATTTGACCTAGATATTTTACAGATACCTCAAACACAACATGTAAGTCTGAACTTGTTACCCCCCACCCATCCTCCTCAAAAGCGAACAGCATGAGTTTTGCAGGTAAGGAAAATATGTACCTCTGTCATTGCCGAGCTGTTAACTTATTTATATTCTTTGGGAATTGATTCCTGGCTACTTTGAAACGCTGTTATTGTAAGGCTTAAATTTTATTATATAATGGCCCTTCATAAACAAAGGTTTATTTCTCTGTAGTCTCTACGTCAGCTGAAGGTGTATCATCCACCTAGCCAGCCAAGGTAGAAACCTGGGAGTCTTTCTGAACATCTGACCCCTACCCCTGTATCCAAAACCAATTAGTAATAAACTCTGAACCATTACCATCTGCCTATTTCCAGTGTTTGTCCCCTTCTCTATAACTAGTCTCACTTTAGGTTAAATCCTCATCATTCCCTATTACAACTGTCAATTTATAACCAAACCTTTAGGCTACTCCTCTAAACACAAAAACATTGTCACTCCCCACTGTACAAAGCTAATGTTTTATATCCTGAACATGGGGTCAAAGTGCCTTTTTCATGTGGCATCCATATATCTTTTCAGTTTTATCAAATGCCAATTTCTAGTACCTTAAACTTCAGTCACAAACCATTGATGTTGTGTTATTGTTTCATTATTTCTCTAGCTTTGGATTATGAGCCTGTCTTTCCACCTTTTTCTTAGCATCTGATATAATACCTGGTGTAAAATATGAACAGAATAAATACTTGTTAAATTAAAATTCTTTATAGTTTTAACCAAATTTTAAATTATTTATGGCTGCTGAAGAGTGCTTTCAGGTGTAATGTTAATGACTGTTAAAAGATCAAAAAAAGACATTTTTTCTCTAAGCACTATTTAGCTCAACAGTAAAAGAAATTCTGTTGTTAAGTCGTTTTGACATGGCTATTTTAATATAGAACAACTTAGTAATATAATTCAATTCAATTTAGTACTACATGTATGGGATGGGGCAAATACAAAGAAATAGGGAGCTGGGCCTACCTTGAATTTAAGCAGCAAACTACTGGGATTCATATCAACCAAGAGATATTTGAGTAGTAGGTAGAGAGGGGCCTAGCAGGAACCAGTTTGCTTGTAAGACAGAAGAGTTTCTCGGAAAGATCACATCCTAAGAAAAGAGGGGGTCAAGCTTTGTCCAGTAATAAAGATATATCATTAATGAAAACAAGTACTTCTGATACAACATAGGATGTGTAACTGGGATTTATTGCTTTAGAACCTACTTTAACTGTATAAACTCAAAAGCATGCTGTTAGGTTCCATAGTTTCCTGTGTGTCAGCTGGGGTGCCATGGGGGAGCAGAGAGCCCAAGGGGAGGCAGCAGTCACGCCCATCAGTATTGGAGGCCGGCAGGCCCTGTGGCATTCAGCTGGGAAGCCTCAGCAGTGGGGTGCACAGCCCAGCTTAGGCAGTGGGGCTTGCCAATGATGGCAGTCCATGGAACACACAGCAATATGCAGCCGAAGGGCCAGTGGTATCCAATAGGGGCAGCAAAGCCTGGCAGTGCAGCGGCATGTGGCAGAAATAAACCCACTCCCAGGAAAAGGGGCAGAATGCTTGGTTCAGACCAAGTGCAGTGGCCTGAATAGTGACCTCCCCACCCCCGAAGAATTCATGTTCACTTAGAACCTCAAAATGTGACCTTATTTGGAAATGAGGTTAATTAAGGATCGCAAGAAGAAATTATCCTGGATTTAGTGTGGGTCCTAAATCCAAGGACTGGTCTCTTTATAAGAAAAAGGAGAAGGAAATTTGGATGTAGTAGAAACACAGATACACAAGCAAGAAGGTCATGAGATGATGGAGGAGGGCCTGGAGTAATGCAGCTGTGGACCAAGGAATGCCGAAGTCGGCCGGTCACCACAAAAAAGCTGCGAGAGGCAAGGAATGATTCTGCCCTGGAGACTTCAGAGGGAGCATGGCCCAGCCAACACCCAGCCTCCGGAACTGGAAGAGAGTAGATTTCTGCTTTGCGGCGCTTTGTTATGGCAGCCCAGGAAAATGAACAGAGCATGTGTTACTAATTATACAGGGATATTGTGCACATCAGAGACTAACACTTAGGACGCCTCAAAATACTTTCAGCAACAGGAAAGAAGGCTTTACTGACAGGGTGGAACCTGCAAAAGCAAGTAAGAACAAGAGCTAGTAAAACGGGAGTTTTAGTGTCACGAGAAATACAGTCCAGTTGTGTCTGCATTTTTCTACCTCCACTTGTTTCTGTTGGTTCAAAAAGAAGATATTGCTGACTTTCTTGGAAATCTTACTGACACAAAATAATGAGAAATCGAAGCTCAAATATCAAAGAAGTGATTAATAATGGCCGTTATTAATGTTAGCCTCTTTTCTAATATTCAGTTCAATGAAAACGACACAATACAGTATTAATATAAAACGCTTCTTTTAAAATAATAACTTAACACTCTTTATTTCTACAAAATTAAGCTCATTGGAAAGTGAAAGAATGTAAGTCATGACAACTAGCCTTTAGTTAATGTCTCCTGTGAATTAATTAGATAATATAAGATACAAAAGCAGCACAATAACTTATATAGCTCATTGTAATTTTAATGAAATAGAGTATTTTCAACATGTTCTTAAATAACCAATTCGTATTTTCTAGGAACATAATCCGTTTTTATGGAACAAAGCTAATGCTATCTCACTCTGTAAAAATGGGAGAATGACAGTACATTTTTGAGAAAAGATTACAAATGAGACATATTACAATTCTACCTGTGTGATTGGGCCAGATTATCAAAACACTGCATCCCAGATTCCTCCTCATTCAGTTAAAAGGTTAACTATGTTACTTTCACTCTAACAAGCTATGTCCAGGAACTGTGTATAAACAGAACACTATTTTACCCACTTCTCAGTAAAAATGAAGTCATTGAGATATACCATGAGTACACTGCCAAATGGTTTTACTTTTTAAAATGGTTTTCATTGAAACTATAACTTGAATCTTCAATAAGTGTTAGTTAATATTTATATTTTATAGAAAAGTATGAAAGTATTACACCTTGTGTAAAAAATGGCTGCTGTCATCAAAGAGTTATTATTCCAACAGGAGAAATAAGACAAGAAAATAGCAGCATTCAGTAAGTCTACTTGAGTGGTAAAAATAAAGATAAGTAAGTAAGGAGTAGGGGAGGTACACTACTTAACGAGTCAGCTTCAGCAGTATTATATAGGATGCAGCATTTGAATTGGGCATTTAGGATGGAAAGAAATGAAAATGAGCACAGAACACTGACAACACCAAAAGCTGGCAAGGATGTGGAACAACAGGAATTCTCATTCAGTGCTGGTGGGAATGCTAAAGTCTACAGACATGTTGGAAGACAGTCTGGCAGTTTCTTAATAAAACTAAACATAATCTTACCATATGAACCAGCGACTGTACTTCTTGGTGTTTACCCTAAAGAACTGAAAACATGTCCACACAAAACCTGCACAGGGATGTTTATAGCAGCTTTATTCATAATTGCCCAAACTTGGAAGCAACCAAGATGGCCTTCAGTAGGTGAATAGAAAAATAAATTGTGGTCCATCCAGCCAATAGAATGTCATTCACCACTAAAAAGAAATGAGCGATCAAGCCATAAAAAGACCTGGAGGAATCTTAAATGCATATGACTAAGTGAAAGAAGCCAATCTGAAAAGGCTACACATTATATAATTCCAACTACGTTCCATTCTGGAAAAGGAAAAACTATGGAAACAGGAAAAAAGTCACTGATTGTCAGAGTTCCAGGGTTCAGGCAGAACAGAGGATTTTCAGGGCAGTACAACTACTCTGTGTGATACCGTAATGATGGATACATGTTATTATAGATTTTTCAAAACCCATAGAATGTATAATACTAAGAGTGGGCCCTAATGTAAACTATGAACTTTGGGTGATTATAATGTATCAATGTAGGTTCATTAACTGTTAAAATGTCCCACTCTGGTGGGGACGTTGATAACAGGGGAGGCTGTGCACATATGGGGTCGTGGGTATATGGGAACTCTGTGATTTTCAGTGACTTTTTCTGTGAACCTAAAACTGCTTTAAAAAAATAAAGTCTAATTTTGAAAGCCAAAGTTGGTTAAAGGACTTGGGAAATAATATATTCAAGCAAACACAAAAACATAGACAAGGGCATGTAGTGAGAAAAGCACAGTGACTATTAAGGGTTCGAGTGATGGTTAGATTGGTCAAAACACACAGTTCTGAATCAGAAATAGAACTGATCTTTAATGAACAGTATGATGTATGTTTTCTTTAGTGCACACACACACACTTAGGAATATACACATACGTATGATACATATATATCATATATATGATATATAATATATATATATATAACATATGGTATATATGATATACAATACTGAGATATATAGAAATGTCATCATTGAAAATGGACATATAATATTCCATTAAATACATTCATGAATGTATTCAAAAAATAATATGAGTGCCTAGCATGTCGAGGCACACTATTTAGATGTATCAGAATTTATTCAACACTCTCTACTTTGGCCAATTATGTTGATTTTTTATTCACTTGTTTATTATCATAACACTGAGATGAACACTCATGTATACAAATAACATTTTTTCTCTAAGAGAAATTTCTTAGAAGCATAATGCTGGGTCAAAGAATACCTTCATTTATAAGGAAACATATATATATATATACATATATATGTATGTATATATATATATGTGTATATATATGAAAATTGCATTCTGAAAAGACTGTATGGAATGTTTAAGAATGCTTATATCACTACCTCTTACCTACACTGTGTATCTATGTATGATTAGCTTTAAAAACTCTGAAACTTTCCGTGCAGTTTGCTTATCTCCTTTCATATCTTTTCACTCCATTTTGCTGTTTTGTTTTCTCAGCATGTCTTACTTATCTCATTTTCTAACTTCCCTAATTTGAAGGCCTTGCATTCTGTTGAGTACATCAAAGAGTTTAAGAATTATTTTTTTCCTGAACTTAAAGTATGTAACTGTCTGGCCCCTGAGGTAATATTTTCTTTTCCTGGAAATACTGTAATTTAAAAATAGACTCTATATTCATTTCCTCTCCTTTACTGATCCTTAAATAAGACAATAGCTACCAGGATTCGCTCATCCCCCTTTTGAGCTCTACTATGGCAATTTGCCCCCAGGGGACACTTGGCAATGTCTGAAGACATTTTTGCTTGTTGTGACTGGGAGAGGAGCTGTGCTACTGGCATCTAGTGAGTAAAGGTCAGAGACATGGCTCAACAGCCTCAAATGCGCAGCACAGCCTCCAAAACGAAGAATTACACAGGTCAACATATCAGTGGTGCTAAGAGTGAGAAACCTGGTGTTAAAAGACCAGTTGGGAGTCACTGTTTCATGTCTAGTGCAGAATATTTTGCAGGCATTCATTAACATAATACAGTTCTCCTGAGGTGGGTATTGCTCCTAATCTTACTGCTTGGTTCTCAGACGCTCTAAAGTAGCAGAACATAGGATAAATTATGTTTCCCTATTTCCTAACTTTAATGCATGTTGCCACAACCAGCCCATCCTTTCTCTTGACAAATTATTAGAAAGTATACTATTTTCCTGTAGCAAATATTAGATATGGGACCTGACAAAGCTTATCAAATCCACTGGCTGGTATTTATTATTTCTGATTCACTTGGTGATGAATAACATAGTCGGAGAAAACAAAAATGGAACATGAACATAGTGACTCTGAAGCACAGGATAGGAAGCAGAAGGGCTTGGGAAATACAGTTTTCATTTCTTCTTTTTCTTGAAGGTCAAGACATTTAAATAGAAAGGGGGATATGGGAAGTGAAGAACTAACTACACAGAAGATCTAGAAGATGGAGCTAGTTTTCTAAACCAAGGATATGATGCCAAAATGGGCTTCTGGTAGGGAACAGAAATTTATCTCATCATTACTAAGAAGAAAAATTTGGTGGGATTTTTATCAGAATGCCAAAGAGAATTTTGACTTGAAATATGAATAAATAGGGAAAAAAGTTTAAAATCGGATACTATATGAATCGCTATTTCAGGTGAGCTAAATATTTTCCAGGAGAAAGTTACCCAAGGAAAGGTTCACAAACAGCAGTGGCCATCGACCCATCATCATGAAGAATACAGCTAACAGTAATGTGAACTGCAGAGCTGAAGAGACGGAGATAAATACAACGTTATCAGTTTCATCAATGGGGCTCACTTGTTTAACAGACAGTCTGTTACCTTATTTACAGAAGAAAAAAAATGGGCTTCACTCCCAAGAAAGTTCTACTTTAGGAAAAGAGGCACCTAACAAATGAATTATGTTAATGGAACATGACTGGTATCAAAAAAGATGCAGGCAAACGGCAGTGGGAGTTTGGAGGAGAGAGAAAAGACTTTGCAGGGAAACTGGGGAAAGCTTTCCGTAAGAGTCATTATAGCTTATTTTGAAATAAGTCTTTATAAAGGAGTTAGACTCAAAAAGCATGTCTGGATTGGGATAATTAAATGGTATAAATTGTTTTAGAAACCCAATCAAATGAAGTGATCAGGGACTAGCAATATCTTCAAATATATTTATATACTTATGTATTTCATATATGTATATTTGTCTATCATAAATGTGTGTACAAATATACGAATAAAAATTAGGAAGTATAGTGACAGCTTTTTTGTGAATACAGGAAAGAGAAATAAATTGCTATTTCTCAGGAGGGTACTATATCCTGCCTTGTTAAAGAGATAACACGGACAATGCCTTCTGAGAAGTATTGTAAAGGCAGAACAGAGTAAGAACAGAAAGAAGTGTCTAAGTGTTAACACAGTTCTCACCTTATCAGCAACTGTCTTTTTTATCTTTGTATTTCCAGGACACCACCCATCCATTATTCCTTTTCCTCCTACCTTGAATCACGCACAGTAAATATTTACGATTTGCTGAGCAAGTGACTGCAAGAATTAAAACATACATGAATGACAGTTTCTAAAAGGAGAGCACTGGATATATTCTCGACTAGCTGGAGTAGGAGAAAGAGGACATGATCAAGAACCAGAATGAATTTCAACTTGGCTGGAATACTGGGAGCAAGTAGAAGAACGTAATGTTCACCCAGGGGATTGGTGAGAACTTAACATTTGAAAGTTAGGTTGGCTCTGGTTGGATGACTTGAATCCAGGCTTAACCACTTAGACTTTGTATATTTACTAATGGGAAGCCACTGAGGATTCCTGGGAAAGAAGTGATGCAATCTAAAAGAGATCCAAGAAAATTAATGTGGTGATAGGTAATAGGTTGGATTTGGAAAAACTCTGGGCGAGAGTAAAGGATTTGAAAAATCACCATGGTGGTTGAAATCCTAAGGTCCCTTGGGAGAAGGAGAGTGACAGAGCTTTGGAGATTTCTCACCAGAAAACTTTCTGAAGGAGTAGACAGCACCAGATGTCTCCGCTTTCTTAACACCTATCCAACTCTTGTACTTTGGCTTGAAATGGTCTCTCAAATATCAGTAGTTACCTAATTGCCAAATGCAACATCCTTTCCTTTTTCTCAATCTTCATCTTTCAGCTTCGTAAGGTATTTTATACAACTACTCTCCATTTCCTTCTTAAAATGCTTTCTTAGGGTTCTGTCACTCTCCTGGGTCATCCGCCTCTTAGATCAACCTTTTCCTGTCTCTTTTGGCTTTTCTTTCTACTTCTCATCCCTCCATGTTGGTATTTTTCAAGGTCTCATCCTTAACTCTTTTCTCTTTGTAAGCCATCTTTTTTTTTCTTTCATCCATTCTCATTGTGTAAACTAAATCCGTGTATGCATGATCTAAATCGCCATGGGCTTCAACACACTTGCTATCAGCTGCAACCACTCTTCTAAACTTTAGATCCACCATTTTAGCTTACGTCCTAATTGTTCTAAGAATGCAATTTTTGTAAATAATCATCTACTTGACACCAAAATCATTTTTTTCTCTAAATGTCACAATTCTCACAGTCACACATTTAGAAATAAATGTTCGTTTCTTCTTTCATCCTCTTAAAAGAGTTGAGTTTTTTTTCATATTCAGTCCCATTTAAACCCTTAACCTATTTGTATTGTCTACCCCTGTTTAAGTCCTTATTACTTCATATTTCATATGTAGACCCTGATTGCCAAATTCAGGCATGGGATGGGAGGTACATAAGATTATATTTTGGAATTCAGAAATAAAACACAAGTATCTATCTATCTATCTGTCTGTCTGTCTGTCTGTCTGCCTGTCTGTCTGTCTGTCTGTCTATCTGTCTATCTGTTTATCTGTCTATCTGTCATCTGTCTATCTAATCTATGTATCCTCTTCATATTGCCACCAGAGACCTTACTAAAATATAAATCTACTAATATCATACCCCTTGTACATCCTTCGATTAGATCTTTTACAATAATGTGCAAAATCCTTAGCTAACACGGAAGACTACGCATGATGTGGCTTCTGTCCTCACGTCTAGCCTGGTCACTCACCACATGCCCTTCACTCCAAGGATATGTATTCTTTGTCATTCTCCTATTCCCTCCCTCCCCACCCCTTCGTTGTCAGCCAGGCACCCTCCTAAGGGGCTCCAGGGGCAGGTCCATGACCAGGTCTGGCCATTCAGAGAATAACTTCTTTCTGGCCACGGTGTTTGACTCCTAAGAAGACAGCTGATTAAAGCTGAGATAAGGCAGAATTTCCAGGGGATTTTTCTTGTAACTTTCAGGAAAGAGGTACCTTACCCCTGAAGTTGTTTGGCTGGTAGAAAGACAGATTGGGAAGGGGTGTGTTGGTGGTTGTCTTTGCCCCCTCTAGGAAGAAACCTGCCTGAGAAGCACAGAAGAAAGTGAAAAAGAGACAAAGGCAGATTCCTGACAACAGACCCATGCTGGGGTTTTGGGTTACAAGAGCCAATGGAAAGCCTTTTTCTTTTGTTTAAGCCAGTCTGAATCTGTCTTCTTTTTGTTGCAACTGAAAGTATCCTATGGATAAGACCTGCTATAAGAAGTCTTGTTGCTGACCTCTGCTTTGTTTTCCTCATCCTTCTGTGCTGCATATGCTGTTTCTCACTCCAAGTATCACGCATCTGGAAGTAGAGTTAGATCAAAACTGGAGCCTTTCAGAAATCTAAGGAGAAAATTTACATCTTCGGTAAATCCAAAGTGAATTTTCTATAATAGAGCTCTGCACTGAGATTTAATACGTGAGGGTGGGAGGAAAATCAATGTAAATGTGAAGGCTCGTCAGATACATCTTGATAAGACCAATTTTCTAAAAGGAAATTCATTCAGAACAAAAGCTCCCCTGCTTCCAATATTCTTCTTCCTATAGCTTGACTTACAGGTCACACTTAGTAAAAACTGCATTCAAAGCTAGGGCATGCCACTAGGATAGAATATTATCAGCACGGAGTGAAAACAAACGGGACTGAAAAGATGGGACTCTTCTTCTTCTTCTTCCTTTTCCTCTTCCTCTTCCTCCTCCTCCCCATTCCCCTCCCCCTTTCTCTTCTTCCTCCTTTTTTCCAGCTAGAAATTTCTTACCCTTCTTGATCAGGGAATTATTCAGAAACTAAATGTGCCTCTGGAGAATGTTATTTAGCTCTATTCTACCTAAATCTAACGGGAAACTTGTAACAAGCATTTTTAAAACAAAAATCGAAAGAAAACCAAATCCAAATCGAACTTTTCGTAACTAAGAAAAAGACCAGAATTAATATTTATAGTGTTAGTAAATACCCCTTCTCTGGTCATCGCCTAATATCCAGGTTTCCATTTCTTTTTGCTGGCCCCTCATTCACGTAAGTGCACTCATACAGCTCTTTCCTGTTCTGAGCTGTCCTGGCCTAACCCTAAGGCGGTCTAAATAGAACTGAACCAGATATATGAATGGAACACACAGCCAGGTCTGACTAGTTAGAAATCCATTCATTCTCTAAAAATAAATTGAACTTCTTTTTTAATGGTGGTATCTTATTTTTCCTCAAAAGGCAGAAATCTACTTTGGCCTTATATATGGTGCCTATTAAACGGAGATTAAGACTCTTTCAGGGAAATGACTTAAAGAAGTAGCTGCACTTAATGTGTGAAATATACACGCAGTTCTCATTAATATTAGAAAACAAACATATAAAAGCTTTATGGAAGGAAGGGAGGGAGGGAAAAGGGAAGTCGGAAACTCTTTTTAGTAAGGCAGCCAAGGGTCAGTTTTGAGCAAGAATAAGAAGTCTTTTGTAACCAAAAAGACTAACAGGTGACATGGACTGATGTGAAGCAGGACGATAAAATGTACCTTTAAAAACCCTTTCTGAAGACAAGGACTCTTGGGTAAACCAAGTGTAAACTGAAAGTCCCATTGAATATCCTGTCGCCTTTCACTGTGTATACTGCAAGTTTTCAAAAGCCATCACGAAAGCCGAGTACTTTAGATTGATAATTTAGATCTTCCAAGAACATAGAGAAAAAAATGAAAAGTTAATTGGTTTTTAATTCACCTAGTACAAGTTTAAAAAAGGTAATTTGTCATTTTTGATCTGACATTGCTATGGGCATGGCAACTATAAAAGAATTATGGCAAGGGATACAGAAAATGATAGAGAGAGGAAATTGATTTTGAGTCTTCTTAGGTTTTGCGTCAACATTCCTTTGTTGTTGTTGTTTGCAGGCTTTATTGCCCTATTCATATTTATGCTTGTCAGCAAATTTCCCTTGGCTACATTCAAAAGGCAGCTGTTCATCCACAGTCCCCAATGAATAAAGAATATATCAAAGCCAATTCTTGGCCCAGAGACATTATCTGATTTCTAGAAGAGTTGCCAGCTTCCTCCTTTTTAAGGGACTCACAGTGTGTCACTTGGATCCAGGCAGCTCACATATTTATTTATTTTTAAATTAACTATTACTGTATTCCAACGACAATACTACAAAAGTAGGACAATCACTGTTGAGATTTGAAGGCTCAAAGCAACGAGTAATGCAATTGTTTACACATCTCTATAGATGCAGAATGTCTGTAACATCTTAAAATCAGAATGATGCAGATTCCTCCCCCAAAGCTTGTAACATGTGCAATAGATGCGGTACCCCTGTGAGCAGAGAGGTCTAGCTAATCAAGAACTTGAAACAGGCACAAGCAGCTGACAGAACCGACTCACATAGTACATCAAGAGCTATTTTGATATGGGAACACCATAGGAAAAATCCTAGTAGCTATAAAGATTTTCTACTGCCCGAAATGAGGACTCAGTTCCCAAAGCAATGCTTGAAGTAGAGTTACGTAAGGATTCGGCTGACAGAGGACAAGGAGCAACCAGGCTGCACGACAAAACTGTTTCCATGTTAACTGACCCACACGAACATAAAGTGGAAACATCGCCTGTGAATATTTGAGGAAATGAATTGAGACATTTTTAGAAAGACAGTGAACAGAATCCTGGGGCAAGTGTTAAAATGATTTCAAAGGACAGAGTTACTGAAGAACGTTGTTCCCTTCAAGGAAATGACAGATCTTTTAACTGAAAGCAAGCATTGCTAATCAAGACAAAACTCAAAAAGTACAAATGGGCCACAGTTTGGTTGGAGAAGACTTTTGAGAGAGAAAAGTGGCAAGATTTGGTAATAATTTTGCCCCGCCGCAGGAAAGAAGAAAAACATGTAGATTCCAAAATGCCCCTCTCTGCATCAAAAGAGCTTACCTTAACATGCATTACAATTTATGATTATTACCTGCTTAAGGGTCTGTCTTCTCCACTGGATGATACACTTGCTGCAGGCATGAGGCTTGACACGTAAATGTTCCTTACGTGAATGGCGATATGCGTGCATTGGTTTACAAGTGGAGAATCAGAGCAGCACGGCCATCACTATGGCTTTCCTTCATGAAACAAGCCTTAGTGATGTCTATAGTTCCTCAGTTTACCCAGCTGAGAACTCTACCACTTTAACATTTCGAAGTTATTATAGTACATGTAATGAAAAGCACTTGCTGATCTAAATAATTACTGTGGTACTACTGACACATGATGGTGACATTTATAATTTCACTAATAGAACAGGCTAGTATCAGTCTGGTAGGCTGGAAACTACTGAATCAGGTACGCATTTCAACAGGAACATTTGCTTTCTAAAAATTCCTGTAAAACTATTCTGAATAATGATGACACCCATTTTCCAAGTCAGATACAATTACATGACAAATCAGTAGTACTTATGATTCCTCAGTTGTTCTGATGGATTCTGACCACTCCTGTCCCTTATCAGGTGGCTCGAGAGGCCTGTTGCTGAAGTACAACCATAAACTTTCGCAGAATATAGGCCCTTTTAACAATGTGCCCAGAGCCAGACAGTGTACGTTACAGGCTGTGTTTTTCAGAGATCGGAGATCTGAGGTACCACACAGCAAAAGTTTATAAATGGATGGGCAGGTCCTTTACACACGCTAAAGATACCCCAAATTATCGAGATTATAACATCTTCTACCTTTCAGTAGTTTATTTTCCCTTCTTCCTATCTTTACCCACATACTCTAAATCCCTCAAAGATAGAACAGAAACGAAGAAGTTTAAGCACATCAAATACTTCATCTATATTTTGTCTTTGTAAAATTAAAAGTATTCACTTTGTCCATATTACCTAAATTAACATGTCAACTTATCATCTGGCTTATTACAGTGTTTCCCCGAAAATAAGACCTAGCTGGACAATCAGCTCTAATGCGTCTTTTGGAGCAAAAATTAATATAAGATTGATTGGGTCTTATATTAATTTTTGTTCCAAAAGACGCATTAGAGCTGATTGTCCAGCTAGGTCTTATTTTGGGGGAAACACGGTATATCATATCAATTGGTTCTGTGATACAAATGCAATAACTGACACCCATATAATTGTTAATCATGAGTGAGTTATATGCCATTTTCTACATTAGACATACTTGCCAATTACACAGAACATAAAATTAGTTCTATCAGATCTTATGATTGCAGTGATAAATCTGGAAGAGTCCATAGCTAACATAAATTTTGCCTACATCAGATTGAGGTATAGACAGACATATACTAAACAGCAATTGAAAAGCATTAACTGATCATTGCATGTGTTATTTTTAGGTACCATGCTAACTATGGTTAATCTTATAAAGTATACAGTATAATTTTTATCGTGCTTTATGCACAAGAGGAAACTGAGGGTCAGAAATGTTATACGACATTCCCAAAGTCACATGGGAAGCAATAAAGCTAACTCCACTTTTTTAAGCCATTTGGCTAGTCTATATCCCTAGCACATTTCCCATATCTGTATTTATCTATATATTTATATCTGTATCTGTATCTGTATCTGTATCTGTATCTGTATCTGTATCTGTATCTGTGTCTATCTATCTATCTATCTATCTATCTATCTATCTATCTATCTATACCCGGAAACATATAGTGACATTTTAGCTCAATAATCCATTTTATATGAAAAAAGGTTCTACCCAACATATTTACCTGAGTTATTTCTTTGCTCAGAAAAAAATAAAATCCATGTTCTTATCCACTGACGTACTCATGTCTCTCTAGAGAAAAGAGTAGTAGCAGGAATCCTGTAAATTCCCCATCCCGTCCCCAAACTGGTTAGAGTAGTGGGGCTTCCTAAGCCACTTCCCTTCCCAGTGATCTCGAATCCCTTTGTTTTAGGGCCTTGATTTGAAGGGATCATTTCTTTGGGCAGCCCATTAAGAAACGTGAGCCCAAGGATGTCTCTTGGATAGTGTCATTGTGCCAAGTGGCACTTGGCTGATACAATACAGTTGTTATCATCATTAATCATTTTATATCTCACCATGCGCTGTCTAATAAACCTCTTTGACCATTCTTGTGGGGAAAAACAAAACAAAACAAACAACAAAATAAAACAGAGGGTGCCAAAAAAATGTATACACATTTTAAGAAAGGAAAAAACTATTCAAATAGTAATACTCAATATATACTGATAACAAAAGATGAATACAAGTCACGTTTGACTTCTGCAATTACAAGAGGTGCTCAAAGTCATTACCATCAGCACCCAGACACTTCTGATTGCGGCAAACTACTGCATGAGCAACGTTGACAAAAGTGTCCACTCGTATACATTTTTTTGCCACCTCCGGTATATATAGCACTGTTGAAAATGCAGCAGAAGAGGAGGGAAGACTGATGCTATTTGTCTGGTGGGAGAACACTACTTTTTATTTAATACTCTTTTTATAATACTTGTTCCATTTGCGGACTATGGAAAAATGAGTGTCATCATTATTCAGTTTCTTTAAGAAACTTCAGGAAAAAATGGACTCATAAAAATAAAGTCTAGCATCAAGAGGATAACAAATTCAGTAGCAGGCAGTAGAGAAATGTTTTACCAAGTTAAGAATTTTGCACATTAGCTCTTAGAGACATGGTATTCGTTTGAAATATGAAGTTATAGAGGGAGATCCACATCTTTAAACCATTTAGATGTAAAAATGGCCAGGAATCTCATAAAAACCAGGACAGTGCTAAACACAAAGCAAGATTCAATAGAGGCTTAATTGCTGAAGGAAAGTTCATTTACCTGAACTCAGGCTCCGTCACCCAATGAAGTAGAGATACAAAGTTAAGAAATGAAACTAGTATTTTTTTTAACAAGTACAAAATAAAAAATGCTCCCCCAGGGCAAGGCAATAGCATCCATCTTTTCTCTTCAGCTCCATTTTCAACAATGCTACCACAGTATTCCCATCTGTTTAAAACTAAAGAGTCTACTGGTTTGTAGGGCTGATATGTGTTACTGTAGGACCACCCTGAGATTGTAGAGCCACCTGCAATCTACTCAAAGGCACAAGAGGCTCTCGACACCCATAGAGGAAGTAGGAAGTTGTCTGCCAAATGGTCAGAGGCCTTAAATCTCTTATAACTGGAGATATGTTTCTGCTTGTAATAGGGGCCAAACTGAAGTCTAACTCTTAAGAATAACAACAACAACAAAAAAACTGTGCAAATTGTTTTCAAGGAGATCTTTATATAACTGAAAGACCAAACTGTCTGGAAGAACTTTAGATGTACTTGTTACCTAGATACATCTAAATAAACTAAATACAGGCCAATGCTGTCCCTTAAATAGCTACTGTGAAGTTATAATTCTTATCTTTTTGTTAAAGAAGGTCCTGCCTGGACAGTTTGACTTCAAATAACTATGGGTATTAAGCAACATAAGTACATTTTTTCTGAATGCTTAATGCTTTATAATTCAAATTTTTCACTAATGTTGCCTCTCAACTCCAACTAATGAGATTTAAAAAATGATCAGAATAACCAACAAATTATGAATTCAAAGTAATATTTGGGAGGGTGAATGAAATTGCTTAATGGACTGAAGAACATCAATTGCTTAATTACACAAAATACACTGGGCTGAAACAATATCACTCAGTTTCTATCAAATCTCCTATTGGCAGAGATAGACGTTCTCTGGCTGCTTACACAAAAGCTTTTTCCAGATTTGGTAGAACTACAAGATTTTTAGATATGAGCCACCTGATCTAAGCTGAATGCATGAGAAACAGCAGTGACACATTTCAAATGAACCTACTAGCAAAGGTATCATTTGTTGAAACAGTCAATAACTAATTAATGAAAAATTAGTTATGTACATCATATTGGACACTAAAATATTTAGGAAAGTCAGTCTAAATAGCTTATGCCATAGAAGATGGCTGATTTATATGCCTTATAATGGTAACTCTGATTATTTCTGTGTAAAATAGAAAATATTAAGCATACTTTCAAACAATAAATTTTAAAGTCTAACATTTAATTTATACCTAAGCAATAAATAATATTGCAATCTCTAGAGATGTTTATTTTACTACCTTTTAAATAGTGATTATAAGTTTTTAAAAATCAACTATCTTTAAAGAATTATTAATTTGACAGCACAGAATCAAATACTGTGTTTCCCTGAAAATAAGACCTAGCTGGACCGTCAGCTCTAATGCGTCTTTTGGAGCAAATATTAATATAAGACCCGATCTTACATTATACATTATATTAGACCCAGTATATATTATATTATATTATATTATAGCTGGTCTTATATAAGACCCAGTGTTGTATTGTATTATATTATATTATACCCGGTCTTATATTAAAATAAGACCGGGTCTTATATTAATTTTTGCTCCAAAAGATGCATTAGAATTGATGGTCCGGCTAGGTCTTATTTTCAGGGAAACACGGTAGGGGATTCACAACACTGTAAAGAAAGAAAAATGGGGAAAAAAGTTAAGGGTGGCCTATATAATTACATATTCCATTACTATACCATACGTATATAATAATTCGATGACAGATGATGGGATAATATATATATTTTTAAAAACACTACGAGAGAATAAATAAGACATTAGACATGTCCCTTGAGCTAATCTCATATAGGTTTTAGGGACCACACCACTGCTCAGCAGTGCTCCTGTGATGATAGGAATGTTCTAGAGCTGTGGAAGCCATTAGTCACATGTGGCTATTAAGCACTGGAAATTGGCCCGTACAATTGGAAAAAGGATAATTTAATTTTATTTAATTTTATATAGCGACATGGGGCTAGTTGTTCTTTGTATTGAACAACGCAGTTCTGTATTTCTCTTTTCACCATCCTTGACAATGACACTTTTGCATGTCTGAAATAGCAATATGAGAATTCTGTCACTATGTCAGGTTTTGTTGCATAAAGAAACAATCGAAATATCATGAGTGACTAAGGATTGTTTGCTAACATGCCCCTTGCTATCTTCACTATATGCTCCAGGCTGAAGGGGCTGCCTCTCTCTAGGATACTACCAACCTCATGACAGAAGGGAGGAAAATAGAAAACACAACGGTAATCGGGCTTTCAAGTTTCTATTTATAAGTAATTCGCGTTACTTCCACCCACTGTTTATTGATCCGAACTAGCATGTCCTCTCTTGATTTCAATAGAATGTCACATGGCCAGATGATATCTATGGGACCACACAATACAATCCTCCTCCAGGGAGCACTAGGAAAATTTTTCAATTATTATTATTACAATCTAACACAAGAATAAAGTTTCGATTTCGGTCGGTGAACTATATAGGTTGTATGACATTTTGCTTTACATTGTTTGCCAGACAGTCAAGATATAAAATGCCCTGAACTCTTGTAAATAGCTCTTTCCCAGCCACCTTCCAGTAATAATAACAATAACCAGTGACAAAAATCGTAATAAACACAGCAATAGCAGCAGAAATAAGAGCAGCATGACCACTGCGCTCCCTGGACACCTCCTCTGTGTCAGGCACTGTCGAAGGTACTTTACACACCTGAGTGCACTGAATTCTCCCACCTGCTCCAGGAGGTCGGAAGCATTTTCCTGAGCCCCCTTATAAGAGAGAACGCTGTGGCTCAGGCCTGCAACCAGAGATCCAGGAAACTACAGCACTCAATCACAGCACAGGTGGCTCAGGACGGACTTCAAATCTTATTCTGGTTCCACATTACAGCACTGGTTACCCTACGCCTGGCATCAAGGTTGCTCTTTAGTAATGTCAGTACTTAAAATCAGTTCCGATGCAAAATTTACCTGGTAACCCTCTACCTTGCACTCTTCATCCTCTACCTCTCTACACTTCCGATATTCTAGACAGCCCCCAACCATTACCTATGTTGGCCCTGGCAGGAAGATACTAAAGTAATCTTGTCATCACCTTTCTTAGAAAATGTACACTTCTAGAGCCTATTAATGACCTTCCGTTAGCTGTTCAGCCTGACTTCATACATGAACTGCGACCTATATTTGTAGTGCCTAACGGCTGGAAATTGCAGATAGCCTCCATCTAGATGTCCTGGAAAGATGGTGAGGGGATGGCCCCAAGGCCTCCTGGCGGCACCCATCAGAAGAGACAGACAAGTGTTCAGGTCTCAAAAATAAGTGAATAGATTCTAAGGAAACAAGTATCAAGGAGTTCACCAAGTTAGGCGATTAAACAATGAGCAAGCTGAGAAGGAGCTTTCAGAGGAATGTAGCCAGCAAGCTGATGCTCTGACTACATGAACAGTTACAAGCAGAGGGAGGACATGAGGGCAATGAAAACAATACTGCATTGATTACTGACCCTGAGGGACAATATGCTAAACAACTGCTTACCACAGCTCTAGGATGTAGGCACTGTTTATCTTCATTTTATAGATGAGGAAACTGAGGCCAAGAGAGGATAAATCCATTGCCCTTGTTCAGATTTGATTGACTCTCTTGGCTTCAGCTCTCACCTCTTTACTATCATGTACTATGGCTTATAATAGGAATATAATCAAACGTTGGCTACTATATACATTTTAAACCTCATGTAGTAGGTTAAAGCGCAATTACTTTTGCACCAACCTATTAGTAAGTGGCAAGAGGAAAAGTTTCAGAATCACTGTCTAAATCATTGTGCTTTGTTCCCTAATCTCTCCCCAGAAAAAAATAACAGATACACCTTATATTATATATATGTAGAAAACTCCTTTTCTTAAACAAATGAAAAAAAAAAGTGGGAAAATTAAATCAAGATGGCTGACTGGGAAAGTATTAATACACGTCTCCATTTCAGGCCCCGAATCATAAAATGATAGTTATGAAATGAAATAAATAAAAAGAAAGATACAACTGTACCAGCACTAGAAAAGAGAAAGGATGGCATGGACTGGCCACAACATGAAAAATTATTGCAACTTTTAAAGTAGATGGAATAGAAATAACAGACAGATAAGAGGAACAAACATTGGAAAAGAGACAATCACCTTTGAGGTATGAGGAATTCCGGGGTGTCCAAAGCAGAGTAAAACAAATTTTTAAAAATCAGGAGAGGACAGCCACCATGGTAATCAATTTTACAACTTCATAAAGCTGATTCAATAAATTTGCTTATAATGAGTAGCAGAGGGTAGTGATATGTGCCCCCACAATAAGCCCCCAAGTCATCCTTTTAAATAAAACAATAGTATGACAAGTAAGAAGGACAAGCACAGATTGAATTTCCAAGTTCTGCTAACACTGGATGAAGAAACGAAGGAAGACTACCCACCGGACTCCAGCCTATGGGCCAAGGACAAAGCACTGAGTTGTCTTGTTGGAACTGGAGTTCTGACAGGCAAGTCTCACAACTTTGATTCTAGGGCAGGATAAATAAGGCAGGTCTAGGTAACTTATGTCTCCCAGGAAGTAGGAAAGACAATTCCCAGGAGATCAGCAACACTCACAGGCCTCTGGTCACATGGCCTGTCTCTTCCCGAATCAGAACTGCTCTCTAAGAATTCAATGGAAAGTCATAAATACATATTAGACATAAATTCAATAATAATGAAACATTTTAGGACAAAAAACACCACCACTCATTCACTGATTCTACAAATGTTTATTTAGTACCACTGCATAAGTAATCGGAACTTGTTAAGGTATTAGAAATACAGTAGGGACAAAACAAAGTACTATCCTCATGGAACATATATTCTAGTGGGGAGGGGAGAGACAAACAAAATATCCAGATAATCATATAAATACAATATGCCTTGAGTCCCAGGAGAAGACTAAAGTAAGGCAGAGGGATAGGGAGTAACAAGTGACTAAGAACAAAGTTAACCTCACAAAAGGCAGAAGAAATAATATAGATAAAAAGTAGGCACTAAAAAACTTCCAATCAGGATGGCACAGTTAGTTTAGGCTTTGACTGCCACCCTTTGTTCCAAGAACACACTAGTGGTAGGCAATATATAAAAACAAGAAACCAGAACACCGTTTCCGGGACCCCAAACAAGACACCCATCTCCATAAACATGAAGCCTCACAGCCCTCCAATGATGAGGACTGAAGCCACACACCTGCTGGCTGCAGAGCATGAACCTGCTGGGAGACCCGGAGCTCAGCTCCTACAGGATAAGGGGAACCTGAAGTCCTCATTCAAGGTTGGGAAACGGGCCCAACATCTCTGCTTGAAGCCAGAAGCTTAGGGTAGTGCTAGCGACATTAGAAAGGAGGCTATTTAATACTACCTGAAGCTATTATGCCTACTGAAGCCCAAGAACACAGACACACATTACGAATGGAAACAACAGAGCAGCTGAGCGGCTACTCTGCATAACGATGTGGATCCAGCCAATTGCTTCCCTGGGCAAGAACCTAGAATCAACTATCAGGCATGATTTGGGAATACGAGACAGAAGTAACTAAAAACTGTTAGGGACTGGAGACTCTAGAAGGAGACAATGAGAAAACAACAGTAATAATCCACCAATTAAAATGAGTTTTCAATCCCAAACTGTAAAACACTTGAAAAAAATCTAATGCTATAAACCTGACTGACAAAATCAAAACTCACAATACGAATTTCCTTTAAATTAAATGAATTTTATAGAGGGCTCTGACAAAGACTTTAAAGTAACATTTATAACAACATCTACTGTGTTCAAAGAAATAATGATACTGAATGATCATGATAATACTGCTGATGAAGATGATGACGACGGTGGTGAAGATAGGGTACTAATGACAGTTAACAGTAACTGAAAACTTACTATGTGCTAAGCATTGTTCTAAAGATGTTATGTGAAGTAACTCATATATTCCATGCACAAGCCTGAAAACCATCTATAAGAAAAATATTTACATTATCCAGATTCCACTGATGAATAAACTGAGGCATGCTCAAGTTAAATGACTTGCCTAAAGAGACACAGTTGTTACGTGAAGAGCTGGAATTCACACCCAGGCAGGCAGCCTCTAGCGTCTGTAAATTTAACTATCCAATACTGTCTTTCTGGAGGAAGAAATTAAAAGCATTGGAAATCCTTTTAGAAAGAACAAGAAATAGTGAAACACAATAAAGCAGAATGCCAAAATTTTCTCTTGGGAAGAGAAAAATACTAATAAAATTAATAAACAGATCAGAAAATTGATCAAAGTAAAAAAAATTAATGAATTAATAAAAGTATTAGGAAAAACTTGAAGGTTTAAGTTAGAAATGAAGTTGAGGTTCTAAAACTATCAAGAGAATACTATAACCAAGTTTACGATAATTGACTTAAAAAAAAGTATAAAGCCTCAAAAAATGCATAATCATTGAAGAAAACGAGTAATCAAAGGTTTTTTTCCCCATCACTCCCCAAACGAAATACACCAGGTCCAAACAAATACATAGGTACATATTACCAAATATTCAAGAAATAGGTAATCCCTAATTTACAGAAATTATTTCAGAAATTACAAAATGAAAAATACTTAACTAATTTTAGGAGGTAAAAAAATACTAATACTAAAAGTAGATAAAGAACATTATACACCAATTTTATTTATAAATCATAAATAAATTAGCAAATAAATTCAGTAGCATCATATGAAAAGCATCATATTCTATCAAACTAAGAATGCCAGGATGGTACACCAATCTAAAGCCATGTATGTGTATCACATTAAGAAATGCATAAAATATGCATGTGTGTATATCATAAATATCAAATAAAAAGGAAACTATAGCACCTATGTGTATACATAAATCTAAAATAAAAAGCAAGCTAGAGCAAATACCTTCAATGTTAAAATTTTAGAAATAACAGACAGTTTTAAGTTCAGAACAAAAGCACTGATATGTCGCACTGTACTACATAACTGAGTCAATTTAATAAGAGACATTAGGTCTAATGTCAAAAGGATAGGGAAAAAAACACAAAAGGACACCTGAGAAGTAGACTCATAAATACAGACATTACAATTAAGTAGGGCAAAGATGAGGTATTCAATAAATGGTAACCCATTATACCAAGGGTGCCAAAAAAGTGTATACACATGACTTGTATTCATTTTTTGTTATCGGTATATACTGAGTTTATAATTTTAACAGGTTTTTTTTTCCTTTTTTAAAATGTGTATACATTTTTTGGCACCGACTGTATATATTTATATATGTTATATATTATTATATATAAATATATATGTATATATTATTATATATACATATATATATTGCTCACAGATGTATATGTATTAAAAGTACTAAAACATGCAAAGAGCTTAGAAATACCAGTCATAATGGTTACCTCCAGAGAGGAAGAGAAATAATGGAATTAAGAAGAGATAATAGCAGAGGTTTCTAGTGACTTCTGTAAAAATACTACTATAGTAACCAATTAAACTCATAGTTGTTTTTTTAAAGATCATTAAAATGTAAAATTATTTGGCAAATGTTTACTTCACAACACACATACATAAAATTCAGGAAATAAAAACATCATAATGTGAGAAGCAGAAATTTTTAACTTTTATTAGAAAATGTAGAAGACTATCATTATGAACCCAGAGCAAATTAAATTAGAAAAAACTTACTGTTAAATAATTGAAGCCATAGCAAAATTAAAAGATGAGTCAGGGAATAAAAGAGACTTGCAATGCATATAACCAAAATACAAATAAACTAAATATGTATGTGTTCCAACGTGACAAATAAAAGGATATGGTTTTTAAAACTGGGTGAAGACATGATTAGTCAATTTACAGAGTCACAGAGAAGAAAGAAAAATGGCAGATTGGTGCAGCTGCTATGGAAAGCACTATGGAGGTTCCTCAAAAAATTAAGCCTAGAATTACCATTATGACCCACCAATCCTTCTCCTGGGTATATACCAAAAAAATCTGAAAACATTTATCCGTAAAGATATATGTGTTCTAATGTTCGCTGCAGTTTTATTTATGGTAGCCAAGAAATGGAATGAAATTTTACTTATGGTGGGCAAGAAATGGAAACAACCAGTGTCCTTTGATAGATGATGAGATAAAGAAGATGTGTTATATATGCACAATGGAATACTATTATGCCATAAAAAAGATGAAATAGTGCCATTCGTGACAACATGAATGGATCTTGAGATTATTATGCTAAGCGAAATAAGTCAGACAGAAAAAGTCGAGAACCATATGATTTCACTGATATGTGGGATATAAAACTGAAAACAAAACAAGACAAACAAATGAAGAAACAAAAACTCATAGACACAGACAATAGTTTAGTGGTTACCAGAGGGTAAGAGGGGTTGGGGGTGGGAGATGATGGTAAATAGGATCAAATACATGGTGATGGAAGGAGAACTGATTCTAGGTGGTGAACACACAATGTGATATATAGATGATGTATTACAGAATTGTACACTTGAAACCTATGAAACTTTACTAACTATTGTCACCCCAATAAAGTTCAATAAAAAAAGGACTTTAAGAAAAAAAAATGACCAACACATCTGATTTCCTAAAAATAATACGTCTGCAAATGCCAAGTATTATATAAAAATATACAACAAGAGAATGATAAAAATATATACCAAATAACTTTGTACAGCAATTTGACAACAAATTGGATTATCTACAACTTGGCTATGATCTAAGAATTTCACTCCTGGAACTCTGTCTTGGAGAAATTATCTCACATATGCACAAGGAGACATAAGCAAGGATGCTCAGTATAGAAACTGCTTTAAAAGAAAAAAAGAAAAAAAAACTAGAAACAACCTAAATGTGCATCAACAAACACTGTTATAACTGCAGTTAAAATGAATGAAATAAAACTATACTATATGGTCAACAGAGTAAAAAAAATTAGACTGTAAAAATAAGTCATCTGCATAAAGCTTAACAACCTACAAACAATAGTATATCTAATTTTGTTGCTATTATATGTAGTAACAAATGTAATATGTTTAGGAATGATAAACAACAAATTCAAGATAGTGGTTACCTCTGAGTCTCTCTCTTCTCAAAAAGGATGGAATTGGGAAGAAGCAGTATTTGGTTAGAGGCATCAACTGACTTCTTTATAATTAACAATATAGTTAATCAGTAAAACGCAAAGCTGTTTTTATATTAAAGACCAACAAAATGATACACTATCTGTCAAATGTGATTAAGAAATAAAAAAAACACAAATTAAACATCAAAAGATAGGAGACCCAAATATTTGCCTAAGTCCCATACCTTACGTTAAGGGTTGAACTGTTTCCTCCAAATTTATATAATGAAGTCCTAACCTTCAGTACCTCAGAAGATGATTGTATGTATTTGGAGACAGGGTCCTTAAAGGGGTAATTAAGGTAAAGTGGGGTCACTAGGGTAGGCCCTAATCTGACTGGTGTTCTTAAATGAAGAGAACAGAACACACCCAGAGGGGGAAAGCACATGAAGGCTGAGGGAGAACATGGCCTCTGCGAGCCAAGCCGAGTTCTCAGAATGTAACTAACCTTATGGACACCTTGATCTTGGACTTCTAGCCTCCAGAATAATAATAAAATAAATTTCTGTTGTGGAAGCCACCCAATCTGTTGTACATGTTTTGAAAGCCCAGAAAACTAATACAGATGGGCAAAGGAAGTCCCCTTATTAATTAAGACAGCATGAGTTAGCTTTTCTGTGACTGCGACACTCATGAGTCCTAATACATTCAATCATTTTATTTTGGCAGATCTTTTATTTGTTTGTTTGTTTAATGTCTTGAAAGGGCACTTAATTTACTGCAAACGCATTTTAAATTATTTGCAAAAAATGTACAGTACTTTTAAAAAGTACTAGAAAAACTTTTTCAGAGGCTCACGCATTATCTATAATTGAAAAAACAACAAAAACCACAGGAAGTATATATAAGCTGACTTCAAACCTCTCCTTCCCTAAAGAATTGCAATCCTGCTTCACCAACATCTTTAGTGGAGTAATATTTATTAATACTAGGTTGGTGCAGAAGTAATTACGGTTTAAAAGGTTGTAATTGCAAAAACTGCAATTACTTTTGCACCAACCTAATGCTTTAAAGACTAGTGCTTATGCGGGATTCATTTTGGGAAGACTGAGATGATCAATTCAATTCAATTATTGATTTTGTTCCAACCTTATTATAATGCAAATTCAAAAATTAGAGCTTTACTAGCCCCAACACAAAAACATGCAAATCCAGAAAAAAAATGGATGTGCATTATTATATCTTAAATATATGAAAACAAATTGTCACAATTAATTTTTATAATTTCAAAGTACTCCAAGGTGCAAAGAGTTTAGAGAGGGAAAAAACCCCAAGTTATGTTCAAAATGGCAATAGGCAGTTTAATAGAGGATGAACATGCATTTTCTAGAAAACTTAAAAGTCTGTGGGACTCAGGAAAATTTTAAAAGTCTAGAATTTGGAAATAACTGGAAATGAACGTATATCTAATTAATGTGGTAAATGCTATCATTGCTATCATATTTATATAAAAGTCTCACTCCAGTAAAACTGGAAACTATATGCTCCTATGTGGGCTACAGTAATTGTATTGTATTGTACTGTACTGTACTGTATTGTATTGTATTGTTAAAGGCTTTGTTTTTTGAGAAAAAAATCACCTTGATAACTGTTCTTAAATATGGGACCATAACTCTGGTCTATTCTCTCCCAAGGTCCTCTCTGCTTTTATTGCTTCCTATTACTCAAATTCCTACCACTAAAAAGTACTTTAGCATAGCCAAAGAATATTAGGAAGAACATGGTAAGGTGTTGTGAGGTTGTGTGTTATAAGGTAGCGCTGTGAGGTTGATAAAAGGGCACAGGACTAAATGTTTCACTGTGTCTAACCTACAAACATGATAGGAGATTAAAATCCCAGACGGGCAGCGGTATTAAAACATATCAATATGTCCAAAACCTAAAGCAGTCACACTTCATTTATCAGCCACTGGTGCATATACTCACCTCCAATGTTCAGTTCAGTTTTATAAAGATCCATCACCATTTAAAAAAAATACAAACCTTAAAATTATTTTAAAAGATTTTTATCAGTGAGGAAAATTCTATACTTTTTATATAAACTTGATTCAGTCATAGTTATCTTGAGCCATAAGAGATCTATCTGGTTTTTAACTTCAATTGGTTTTTAACTTCTTACTTGTAACTTGTACTAGAGAATCCTTACTTAAACCAGTAGGTTATCGGAGGAGCGACTATTAGCATTTAGTGGCTCTTTATGTAAGATGCAGATAATCAGAACAAAGACAGACCCAGAAAGACATAGGAGTTTGACACAGACAGCAACTTCTGACATTTTATTAGATGGTAAGTTATGAAACATAACACTGAAAAGTTAAAATGCTAAATATTTCCACTAGGGAGAAAAAAGCAAATGAATTTATAAAAGGTAGCCTATTAAACTGATTAGGTCTTTTTCAATTAAAATTAAGGGATGAGAACCACAAAGCACTGGTGTAGAGTTCAATGACCTGGGATTGTGGGTAAGGTACTGGTGGTGTCAGACGATCCTTAACAAATATCGACTTCTTTGACAGATTTCCCCACCAGCTAGTTTCATATGGCTCATCATTAATAAAAGCATCACAAGACAGACGTCTAAGGAAGATTATCAAAACTAAACCTAAGATCAGTCATGCTCAAACCTGTGTCATATCAAACCAGCACACAACACAATCACTGCCTCTACAATGAAAATAAGGCCCACAGCCTTTTTCTATATCTTATAAATAATTAAAAGATAAAAATCCCTTTGCGGTGCTAAAGCTAAGCAATGGGGAATGAACAGAACTAAGCAGGCAACTGACTGATAACAGACCAAAAAGAGTACAGATTATGTGAAAAGTTCAAACTGAAATTCACCATTCTTTTTGCAAGCTGGGCAAATTGGATGCTTTACTTTAATGAGCCATGGAGAACGACTGATTGATTATAGAGGATGCAGCTTTATGGTTTACTGTTCACAAATCACTGATCTCTTGATTGTATTGTCTATATACAGTAATCTGTTTTCTCCTTCTTGCTTTTTGTGGAAAGAACAGAGGGGACCGGTTGGGGAGAATTTTACATCTTCAAAATTATCCTCACATATCAAAACTGACAGGCCCTTGAAGTTTAAAAGCACCTCTCACAATTCCAATTTAGTAAAATCAAAAACAGAGATTTACACCAAAGAAAGGACACATATAAATTGACCTTGAAGCCCAGTCACCTGCCAATTATAAATTAGTTTTCTAGGTCTATTTTCCTAGGAATATCAATAGGAAATATAAGATATTTACTGGCTGTAAAATAAGGAAGTCTATACAATTTATTACAAATAAAGAAATTCAAATTAGGAAGAAATATTGTTTAAAATAATCGTCACAAGAAGTCTTCTCTTGCTCTTCTCTGATGTTAACTTGATATTAACATTAAACAAATTTTGAGATATTATTAAGCAACAAAAGAAAGTACAATAAAAATGTTTTAAAACAAATAAGTTAATACTATAGTTGTATATTAAAATACTTGTTTGAGTTAGTTTCTGTAAAAAGGAAGTACAAAGATAACCAATAATCAAATAAACAAATCCAACACAGCAAACTTTTTTCAGGTAAAGTATTCAGCTACAAAGTGTAGGGGGCTGGGGGTGAGGGGAGTCATAAGAATTTTGAACTAAATCCCAGCGTTTTTATGGTCCCTTGTTTTTCACTGCCAGTATAGATACGTATTTGTGCCCATTAAAGGCATATATGTAGTATGGTTTATTTCCCCATTTCTTCTAAAATGTCTTTCACCTCTAAATCAATTGATAGTCACATTTCACAAGAACAGCCTATGCTTTCTAGTTCAAATGTTTATTTTTTAATTCAAAAGTACTATAGCATCTGGGGAAAATAGTATATCACATGAAGGCTAAGTAAGTAAAATGAAAAGATGCTTTCTGAAATTTGTGCAATTAAGTGAAAACTATCAGTGGCGATTTAATTCCTGTTTTTTATCATTTCAGAATAATTTGTTCTTAAGTTTAAGGTTCTAAACTTTTGTCTCTAAGATATTCAAGGTTAAAAAAATGTAATAGAAATCTTATTAGAAAAGAGAGGTGGTAAATATTTGTGTACAGTATGACCTTTATAATGGCACTTGTCATGTTCAGGGTGCTTTTTTCACTTGAAATCTGTTTTAGGACCATGATAAACAATAACAGGGAAATTTATAGTTGTAGCAAAAATTAACAATTACAATTCTAAGATTTACATAATTGTAAACCATTTTAAAATAACTCCTTTCTTAAATCATAAAGGAACCTTTTGTGGTATTTGTTTGCACAAATAAAAGAAGCCAGAATAGTCATTAGACAAACATATTATCATTTCTTGCCTCACTATAACTACTGTTTTATTAATGAGCTGATAAGCATTTTTAAAATGAATTAAAGCAAAGAGATACCGTGCTCAGAAATGTAAAATAGCTTACAACCTATAATCCTGGCTTACTTTTAATTTTCCTGAAGGAGATATGGATGCCTTTTCTTTCCCCCTTTCATTTTTTCTTTAAAGCATCAGAACTCCAGAAAAGATAAGCTTCCATAAACTCCCAGAAATTAATTAATAAATCCAAGAACATGCTATCTTCACAGTAAAAGTAATAAATGAAGGATTTTGAATCATTCATCTTTCAGAGGAAATAGACAGTGCTTCTGGTTGGCAAATTTTCAAAGTAATTCAGTAGAGAACATAAAATAAATAATTCCATAAATAGGATTATGTAAGAGGTCCATTTACCTTTCTTGTCTTAGACAAAATTTTTTAGAATGTTTCTTGAATACGCCTTCTTTCTTTGCCACTTTAAGAAAATGTACACATTTTTGGTATAGAGAACTAGTAAGGAACTATAAGATTTTAATCAGAATACCTGGGTTCCAACTTTAGCTTTGACACGTATCAACTGTTACTATAATAATTATTATTCCTGCAATTATTCACCATCATCATCATTCTTATTATAGATATTTTGGAGATCACATCATTATAGATTTTCCACTTCTCACCAAGAAGTGATCCTACAACAAAGTGTGTAACATCTCCCGTGATTCCCATAAAATGGATTGCAAGGTTCTGAAAGTATTCAAAAGCAAAAGCAAAACATATTTTAAAACAGGCTAAAGCAAATATTTAAAGACTTAATTGTCTTCTCCCTACAAGCAAATTTCTCTATGGAGCTTTAGAAAGACTCTAAAGTTTTAAATAAAAATATATCTCAAATGTGCATGTGTATATACTCGTATGTATATATGTACCAGTATATGTGTAAATGAGATAAAATGAATGCCTGCATTTCATACTAACCTGCTTTATTTTATTTCCACATATATACTACCAATGAGCTATTATAGAGGTGAGAAGACACTAAGGTAAAACAGTCACGATTTGCTTAACCACCAGGGAATTTCTTTCACATTTTCCCCTATAAAGTAACCCAAACACCTTGTTACACTACATAAAAGTAATGTCACCCATTAACACATAAGGATACCACTCCTGTAGCACATTACTTACATCTTGTTTAAAGTATAGAGCTGTTGGAAGGCTCAAATGGAAACCCTTAATAAAATCATTAATCACAGCGATCTTGCTTTCATCTCACAATCACTCCCACTCCTTTTTTACTGTATCTTTCCTCCTCCCTTACATGATCTTTTGTATTTCAATCATTCATTCCTTTTCACTTATGGGAAATTTAAAACATACACAAAAGTAGAGTATGATGCCTTAATTAATACTTTGCTATTCAAAGCATGCTGATGAACTTTTGTGTTCTTTCCTGATTTCTGCTAGGCTAAACAGTGATTCTATGAACATTTTCGAACATACCACTTGTTAGATATGTGCAAGAGGTTCTCTTGGGTACTTAGGAGTACCATTACTGGAATATGTGGTATGTGAGTGTTCAACTTTATAAAATTATACAATTTTTTTTTCAAGAGAGATTATACCAATTTACACTACACCGACGATAAGACTCTTGGTGCTTCTTATCCCTTCATGTTATTAGATTTAAACGTATACTGAGTGAAAAACGGGACTTTATTTATTGAATTAGTAATCTGCAATTATTTCATTATTTCTTCATGTTTATTAGACCTAGATGTCTTTCTTTTATTTAATGTTTATTCATATCTTCTGCCCACTTTTGACTGAGTTGTCTTTTTTCTTATTATTTGTAGTTGATTTATTCTTGATATTAATCCTTGGCAGGTTAAATTTTAGAATATCTATGTGTAGTTTCTTTGTCTTTTTTCAAAGTATCTTTTGATGAACAGAAGTATTTAATTTTAAGGTAGTCAAAACTGTTAATGAATAAGTAATCCTTTTTAATTTTTTTCCATATGGACTATCCATTTTTCTCTACATTTACTGAACAGTCCTCCATTTCCCCCTAATGTGCCACGCAAACTCTGTCATATTTCATATTTCAGTATTTTATATCTCTGTTGCTGGGATTACTACTGATTAGTTTAAACCTGAAATAATACCACACTAGTCTTGATTACTAAAGCTTTCACAATTAGCTTTGACAGCTATTAGCATAAGACCCATCCTTGTTTGCTTCAAAATTTCTCTAAGCTACATTTGTTCAATTATACATACTTAAATATTTTAGAATCAGCTTGTCAAGTCATATAAAAGAATTTAGCATTTTTATTGGGATTAATATCACTGAATCTTAGGCTAATTTGGAAGGAACTGAATATATTTATAATTTAAAGCTTTCCTATTCATAAATGAGAGATATTTCATCATTAATCTATTATTTAAAGTATATCACTAAAGTTTTATAATGTGTATGTGTACAAAGATATATTCCAAAGTACATTATCATTGTGTTGCTTTCGTAAATGGAATATTAAAAACTGTTTTCTAATTGTTCATTGCTAGTAAAAAAAATGTAACTGATTTTACATATTGATTTTATATCCAGATACTTGTTAATTTCTTCTATCATTCCTAATTTGTCTGCAGACTATTTTTCTTTAATAGTCAGATTATTTATAAACCATGGCAGTTTTACTTCCTTTTACCATCCTTTTGTCATAAATTTCTTTCCCTATTATATATAATTGGCTAGCAACTTACTCTAGCATAAGGTTGCATGAAAGAAGTGACGATGAGTATCAATCTTTGTACGTGTTTTTTAAAAAAATAGTATCTTCCTATTTAAAACGAGGTTTATAAGGGATAAGGGAGTTTTTGGTAGATATTTTATATTAGGTTTAAAAACTCCTTTAATTTACTAAGAACGTTTTATAATATAAATTTGTATAGAAATTAATCAAATACTTTTTTCCTGCAACTATTAATATGATCCTGTGGTTTTTCTCATTTAATCCGTTTAATATGGTAAATGACGTTATAGATTTTCTCATATTAAATTATCTTTGCCGTTCTGGAACAAAAACAACTTGACCATTATATAATATATTTTTCATACAATATTAAATATTTGCATTCATATTTGTAAATAAAATGAGTCGAAAAAGCTCTTTCCTGGCTTTACTTTCCAAATGATAGTGACCTCATACGTAAGAATTTTGGGAGCCAAATAGGAAAAGCACATTTAAAGTAAGGCTTTTATATATAAAGTAGTTCTATCATTAAATTACCAATACAAAGTTTACTTCAGTATTTCTTCAACTTTGAAGTGTGCGTGTGTGTGTTCATGAGTGTGTATTTCTGTTTGTTTGTTGATAATCTGTGCTTATTTACAGATGTATTATTAAAAAGAGCTAAAAATTCTCCCATCTAGGAGGTTTTAAACCAAAATAAGTTTATGCAAAATAGAAAGAAAGTAGTGTTATTTAGGTAAAAAAAAAAAGAAAAAGAAAAAAACACACCTAAAATAACATTTAAGGAAGTTTCTTTAGTTATACAAGAACTAGAACCCTTTGCACATTTAACTAAAACTGTATTCTTCCTCAAGCAATATTCTAGAGTTGATGAAATGAATAACTTGCCCAAGTGTGATTGAGACCAACAAAAAGATAAAGTGAAAGATTTAAATACATATCAAAAGAAAAACAGAGCATTATTATCTTACAATGTATTAAAATCACAAAACTTTCATTATAATTGAGGTATCAGGTTGTCAATAAAACAACAAATAATTTAGGAACTTTAGCAAGAAAAATGTCTGGATGCTCAAAAACATTTTAAGAGGCATCTTTCATATGTGTTAGAATTATGTGGTAGAATCCCACTAGAGAAGGATGAACTCATCTATAGTTTTCAGATTGCCTTGGTTTACGAAAAGGCTGTCTATTGCTATCCAGCCTCTATTTTCAACATGGACAGTTACTCTTTAAAAGATATATATGCTCAAGGGAAAATTACACAGCAGCTGAAGTCATGAAGAACTGCCCATCAGTTAAACACGGAATCCCGCAGGTGACCCGAGAGCCCCAATTCAATTAAAATGAAATGGAACAGCATGTATACAGTAGATCTAGACTTCCCATCACTTTTTTCTTGGATACAATCATTGGGGATAATCTGTAATCCTGCTGTGAAAGGAAATAAACTCAAATGCTACTTTCACATAAAAGATTTATCTATCAAAACTTTCACATAGCATAAAATGTTCTAACTCCACTCCTAAATTTAAAAAATAAAGTAAAAAAGAGGACTCTAAGTATGCGTGAAGTTAACCAGTTAGAAGCTAACTGTGAGTGAACTCTCCCCAGAAATGAGATTCTACTCATGCTGGAAAATAAACATTTGACCACCAAATGCCTATTACCTGATAATCAACACTATTCTTTAGAGAACATAAATATATTTTTTCCCAGGTAATAGATATCTTATATAAAGAGACTATATATATATATATATATATATATATACTCTAGGCATTAATAAGGATTTTTTAACCCCTATATGAAAAGGCTTACATTATTTATCTCGTTTCCCTTTCTCTGACAGTTGCTTTACCTTACATGGCTTGACTTCTAAGATTATAGTCTCTATCTGATTATCTATGCATAGGTCCCCCTCAGGTCATTTATAAAGTACAGACTTGCCAGTATTTCAATTTAACTGCATCATTTAATATTTAACCCCTACCAAAATGCATGCTTCTCTAAACTTTATGCGAGTTAGAACAAGTATTACATATTACATTAATTTTATTTTTATTTTATTTTATTTTTTATTAGTTTCAGGTGCACAAGACAAAGTAATACTGAGATGTTTATAATTTATATCCCTCACACTGTGTGAACACCCCTCCCCCCATCCATTATCCCTCTGACATCACACAGAGGCATTACATTTCCACTGTCTCTGTTCCTAATGCTGTACTTTGCTTCTTGTAAGTATATACATACATATATATAGATATACATACATATATATACATATATATACATATATATGTATATCTATATAGATATATAGAGTTGGCATTCATTATTGTTCAGCTTCAGCCTCAGGTGTACAGTGCAGTGACCAGGCATCTACATCATCCCTGAGGTGGCCTCCCAAATGGGACAAGTGTCCATCGGATACCCTACAAAATCTTTATAACATTATTGATTACATTCCCCAAATTGATTTTCAAAACCCTGTGGCCATCTTGTGGTTACTGACTGTTTTCTAATCCCCTCAACTTCCCCTTTATCCTCACCCCCCCTCATATCTAGCAACCCTCAGTTTTTCCTCTATGTCTCCAAAACTGTTTCTGATTAGTTCATTCAACTATTCTTTTCTTTAGATTCCACATGTAAGTGAGATCATATGGTATTTGTCTTGCTCTGTCTGACTTATTTCACTTAACATAATATAATGTTCTCTAGGTCCATCCATGTTGTTGCAAATGGTAAGATTTCTTTGTTCTTTATGGCTGCGTAACACTCCATTGTATAAATGTACCTTAATCCAGTCATCTACCAATGATGCCATCAGTTTCTTAATCCAGTCATCTACCAATGGGCATTTCGGTTGTTTCCATGTCTTGGCTATTGTATATAGTGCTGCAGTAAACATAGGAGTGCATAAAGTTCTATGAATTAAAGGCTGGATTTCAACGGATAGATACCTAGGACTGGAATTGCTGGATCATAAAGTAGTTCCATTTTCAGATTTTTGAGATACCTCCATACTGTTTTCCATAATGGCTGCACCAATCTGCAGTCCCACCAACAGTGCACAACCGTTCCCTTTTCTCCACATCCATGCCAGCACTTTTTGTTTGTTGATTTATTGATGATAGCCATTTTGACTGGGGTGAGGTGGTATCTCATTGAGGTTTTTATTTGCATTTCTCTGATGGTTAGTGAGGTTGAGCATTTTTTCATGTGTCTGTTTGCCATCTGTATGTCCTTTTTAGAAAAATGTCTCTTCATGTCCTCTGCCCATTTTTCAATTGGGTTGTTTGTTTTTTTGGAGTTGAGTTGAGTGAATTTTTTATAAATTTGTGATATTAACCCCTTATCAGATATATCATTGGCAAATATCTTTTCCCATTCAGTAGGATCCCTTTTTGTTTTATTGATGGTTTCCTTTGCTGTGAAAAACTTTTTAGTTTGATGTAATTCCACATGTTTATTTTTTTCTCTTACTTCCCTCACGCGAGGGGATATATCAGTAAAAATCTTACTCCAGGTAAAGTCTGTGAAGTTTCTTCCTATATTTTCTTCTAGGAATTTTATGGTTTCAGATCTTACATTTAAGTTTTTAAGCCATTTTGAATTTATTTTCGTATATGGTGTAAGTAGGTGGTCCAGCTTCATTTTTTTGCATGTGTCTGTCCAGGTTTCCCAGCACCATTTATTGAATAGACTGTCTTTACCCCACCGTACATTCTTGCTTCCATTGTTGTAGATTAAATGGCCATATAGGCATGGATTTATTTATGGACTCTCCATTCTGTTCCATTGATCTATGTGTCTGTTTTTATGCCAGTACCATGCTGTTTTGATCACTGTAGCCTTGTAGTATAATTTGATGTCAGGTATTGTTATACCTCCCACTTTGTTCTTATTTCTCAAGATTGCTGAGGCTATCCGGGGTTTTTTATGGTCCCATATAAATTTTACGATTATATGTTCTATTTCTGTGAAAAACGTCGTTGGTAGTTTGATAGGAATTGCGTTGAATATGTATATTGCCTTAGGCAGTATGGACATTTTAACTATATTAATTCTTCCTATCCATGAACATGGCATGTGTTTCCATCTACTTGTATCTTCTTTCATTTCTTTCTTCAGTGTCTTATAATTTTCTGAGTACAGATCTTTTACTTCTTTGGTTAAATTTATTCCCAGGTATTTTATAGTCTTTGGAGCAATTGTAAATGGGATTGCTTTTTAAATTTCTCCTTCTGATGTTTTATTATTGGTATATACAAATGCAACTGATTTCTGAATATTAATTTTGTATCCTGCTACTTTACTAAATTCATCTATCAGCTCTAATAGTTTCTTGGTGGAGTCTTTAGGGTTCTCTATATATAGTATCATATCATCTGCATATAATGACAATTTTACTTCCTCCTTACCGATTTGGATGCCTTTTATTTCTTTTTCTTGTCTGATTGCTGTGGCTAGAACTTCCAGCACTATGTTGAATAGAAGTGGAGAAAGTGGGCAACCTTGCCTTGTTCCTGATCTTAAGGGGAATGGTTTTAGCTTTTCCCCATTGAGTATGATGTTAGCTGTGGGTTTATCATATATGGCCTTTATTATGTTGAGATATGATCCCTCTATTCCCACTTTCTTAAGGGTTTTTATCATAAATGGCTGCTGGATTTTATCAAATGCTTTTTCTGCATCTATTGATATGATCATGTGATTTTTATTTTTCATTTTATTAATGTGGTGTATCACATTAATTGATTTGCGGATGTTGAACCACCCTTGCATACCAGGGATGAATCCCACTTGATCATGGTGTATGATCTTTTCATGTATTGCTGAATTCTTTTCGCTAATATTTTGTTGAGGATTTTTGCATCTATGTTCACTAGCAATATCGGCCTGTAGTTTTCTTTTTTTTGTGGTGTCTTTGTCTGATTTTGGGATCAGGGTGATAATGACTTCGTAAAAAGTGTTTGGGAGTCTTCTCTCCTTCTGGATTTTTTGGAAGAGCTTGAGGAGAATAGGTGACAATTCTTTTTTGAACGTTTTGTAAAATTCACCTGTAAAGTCATCTGGTCCAGGGCTTTTGTTTGTTGGGAGATTGTTGATTACTGCTTCAATTTCCCTGGTGGTAATCAGTCTATTCAGGTCTTCTGTTTCTTCTTGAGTTAGCCTTGGAAGGTTGTACGCCTCTAGAAAATTGTCCATTTCTTACAGATTGTCAAATTTGTTGGCATATAGTTGCTCATAGTAATTTCTTAAAACTTTGTATTTCTGCAGTGTCTGTTGTCACTTCTCTTTCATTTCTGATTTGATTAATTTGGATCCTCTCTCTCTTTTTTTTAATGAGTCTGCCTAAAGGTTTGTCAATTTTGTTTATCTTCTATAAGAACCAACTCTTGGATTCATTGCTTTTGTATTGTTTTCCTGGTTTCTATTTCATTTATTTCCGCTCTGATCTTTATTATCTCCTTCCTTGTACTCCCTTTGGGCTTATTTTGCTGTTCTTTTTCCAGATCTCTTAAGTGTGAAGATAAACTGTTGATTAGTGATGTTTCTTGTTTCTTTAGGTAGGCCTGCAATGTTATGAATTTACCTTTTAGGACTGCTTTCATGGCATCCCATAGATTTTGAGTCATTGTGTTTTCATTTTCATTTGTCTCAAGATATCTTTTGATTTCTTCCTTGATCTTCTGGTTGACCCATTCATTATTTAGTAACATGTTATTCAGCCTCCATGCATTTGTGTGTCTTCCAGTTTTTTTTCTGTAGTTCATTTCTAATTTCATAGCACTGTGGTCAGAGAAGACAATTGGTATGATTTCAATTTTCTTAAATTTATCAAGACTTGTTTTGTGGCTTAACATATGGTCTATCTTGGAAAATGTTCCATGTGCGCTTAAGAACGTGTATTCTACAGCATTGGGGTGAAATGCTCTGAAAATATCGACTAAATCCAAATGGTCCAATGTATCATTTAAAGCTGTTGTTTCCATATTGATTTTCTGTCTGCAAGACCTGTCCATTGTTGTCAGAGGTGTGTTGAAGTCCCCTACTATGATAGTGTTACTGTTGATCTCTGTCTTTATGTAAGCCAATATCGGTTTTATATATTTAGGTGCTCCTATGTTGGGTACATAGATGTTTACTAGGGTTATGTCCTCTTGTCGGATCGATCCCTTTATTATTATATAGTGCCCATCTTTGTCTTTTAATATGTTCTTCATTTTAAAGTCTATTTTGTCAGATATAAGTATTGCAACTCCAGCTTTTTTCTCATTTCCATTTGCATGAAATATCTTACTCCAACCCTTCACTTTCAGCCTTTGTGTGTCTTTTGATCTGAGGTGAGTCTCTTGTATACAGCATATACAAGGGTCTTACTTTCTTATCCACTCAGCCACCCTATGTCTCTTGATTGGAGCATTTAATCCATTTACATTTAAAGTAATTATTGATAGGTACATAGTTATTGCCATTTTTAAATTTGTAGTTAGATTGTTTTCATCTTTCTTTTATTTACAGAAGTCCTTTTAGTATTTCTTGCAATGCTGGCTTGGTGGTAATAAATTCCTTTAGCTTACTCTTTTCTGGGAAGCTCTTTATCTCTCCATCAACTTTAAATGATAACCTTACTGGATAAAGCAATCTAGGTTGTAGGCCTTTGTTTTCCATCACTTTGAGAATCTCCTGACACTCCCTCCTGGCCTTCAATGTTTCTGCAGAAAAGTCATTTGATAGTCTTATGGGAGTTCCCTTGTATGCAACCCTCTGTCTTTCTCTTGCTGCTTTTAGGATTCTCTTTGTCTTTAACCTTTGCCATTTTAACTATAATGTGTGCTGGTGTGGGCCTGTTTGGGTTTATCATGGTTGGAACTCTCTGCACTTCCTGGACTTGTATGTTGGTTTCCTTCATCAGGTTAGGGAAGTTTTCGGACATTATTACTTCAAATATGTTCTCAATCCCTTGCTTCCTCTCTTCACCTTCTGGTATTCCTATGATGCGCATGTTGTTGCACTTGATGTTATCCCATAGGTCTCTTAAACCATCTTCATTGCTTTTTATTCTTTTTTCTTTCTGTTGTTCTGTTTGGGTGATCTCTGCTAACTTGTCTTCTAAGTCGCTGATTCGATCCTCTGCTTCATCTAACCTGCTGTTAATTCCTTCAAGTGAGTTCTTTATTTCGGTAATTGTGTTCTTTAGTTCTAACTGGTTGTTACTTATGATTTCCACATCCTTCTTTATGTCGTCTCTAAGCTCCTTAAGCGTTCTTATCATCAGTGTTCTGAACTCTGTCTCTGATAGGTTGGTTACCTCTGTTTCATTTGGTTCCATTTCTGGAGGATTCATCTGTTCTTTTATTTGGGACATGTTTCTTTGTTTCCCCATTATGGCTGATTCTATGTGTTTGCTTTGATGTATTAGGTAGATCCCCTAGAGTTCTTAGTTCTTGCTGGGTTATCTTATGTATTATGTGTTCTTTATATTTGACTTGCTCTACTTCGTTCTTCTCCTCTGCGTGTGCTCCAAAGGTGACTCTTGTGTTGTGTATATTGTCTTGTTAAAGAAGATCTTTCTCTCCCAGTCCAGCCGTGTCACATTATTCCCGCAGGCCAGAAAAGGTGGTGGCTGGGGGTGGAGGAGTCTCTTCTCTCCTAGCCCAGCAAAAATCACACTTTTCCCAGCCTCTTCCCTGGGTCAGAGCTGTACGCCAGTCTTCCCAGAGCCTGAGCACTAAGGCTCCTCTGTAATCTGACACTACTCCTCAGTTCAGGGGCCAGTTTAAGTCTCTGGAAGGGCGGGGGTAGAATTGGAAGAGCCAGGGGCGGAGGGGCCCAGGTGTGGAGTTTATGTCGTTTGTCCGGCCTAGGGCCCAACTGGAGGTATCAGCTGAGGTGATTGCCTCAAATGCTGGATATGCTGCCCCCTCGGCAGGAGAGATCAGCTGTGGGATGCAGGGAAAGAGCCCACCTCCTGGCTTTTGTGTTCTCTGTTCCGTCCTGGGATCCCCTGCATCTCTGCAGCTGCGGATGCCGGCGACGTCTCCACCGTAGCAAATGTGGGCCACGTCTCCACAGCCGAAGGTGCGGGCCGCGTCCCCACAGCCACAGGTGTGGACCGTGTTTCCACCACCACAGAAGCGGGCCGCATCTCCACTCTGCTCCCTTCCCTCTTCTCCTGCTTGCCCAATTTGCCCACCTTCAAGTAATCCTTGCACGAGTCTCTTAGCTGTTCTGCATGATGAGCAGAGAGTCCTTTGATGGGTTATAGATGTCCCGTTTGTGATAAGATCCAGAGGAGAACTCAAAATGTGAGCCCCGCTTCTGCCATTCCTATGATGTCACGTCCTCAAAAGCCACCTCTTCGTCAAACTCCAGTGTCATCCTTCTCTGCCATGCCACCCGCTTCCAGCACAATGGGAAATGAATCTATATTAATTTTACTTAAAACAAACAAAATGTGTCTAGATGATCAGTAACTTCTTCATGAAGTCTGTATCATTTCTTCCAATCCTTACGCTTACTGGCTTCAGAATCCATACTGAAAGTAATTGTCAGCTCTCTGCTATTTGTCACCACTATAAAAACAGCCTTGCCGTCATGCATGAAGAATACATAAATTCAGTTATTCACTAGCCTATTCTATATCCATGTAATAAAAATAAGTGAAATCAACATTCTTTACTCTGACTTAATAAATAGCATCAACTTTAGCAAGAAGCTCTTTGCAATCATTCTCAAACCTGGATAACTCATGTTTTTCTACTAAACAAGATTTCATGTTTGTTTCATGTTGTTAGATCAGACTAACCCATCACCTGAGAAGCTCAGCAGAATCCCCCGTTCACCTCCCTATTAGTTGATGACAGCAAATAGAAGGGTATTAAAATACTTGAAATATTCCCCAAAGGTGGCATAGAAATAATAACAGAATTACGATCCTGTCTCTATCTTTTGTAAAAAAGTGAGAGGACTCCTTGCTTGTTTTATAAAACTTTGGAATAACTAAATCAGATAACTTTACCAAATTTATCAGAATTCTCCAAAACTTGTTACTTTGTTTCATCTATAGTTTCATACCATCAAGTCTGAATTATATTAAATCCTTTTGAGGACAGACAATAGACGAGTGCAAGACAAAAGAACAAGAGTTAAAGATGAAGGAATCATAAGGTAGAATTTTTCTCAGCAAAATTATTACACCAAATATTCATCAAGAAACCTTTATGGTACCTCACAAGACACCAAGCACTTGAGATACAAGGATGTATAAGAAATGCTTCTTATACTGAGGTTGCTCAAAATCTAAGTAGGAGGGGATCAAGATACAATTTGGAGGCATCACTGATATGAAAGGAGCAAGTGAACTTAGAGGGACCATAAGTAAGAAGACAGACTTGGAGTTAGAGAGGGCAAGAACAGTGAAAGGAATTCCTGGTTAACTGAGCTATACAGGAGATGTAACTGTATTTAAATAACAAAACTGCTGAAACATTTGTTAAATACACGTTAGACTGTTAGAATACATGTGTTAAAAAGACATTAAGCTTTGAGAAGCTAAACAATACTAGGGTACTACTGGGTCTTTTTGTGTATACATCTATCTATCTATCTATCTATCTATCTATCTATCTATCTATATATATACACACACACATACATAAACACAATTTATGGATAACATTGGGCTCATTATAGAATAAGGAAGTTCTTTTATAAAATGGATAATATAAAAAATATTTTTAAATGAAAGCATTTTTAACTTATGCATCCATGAATGAAAATTTATACATAGGGTAATCATAAAGAGTCAAAAAATGATAAGACTAATTTTAGTGACTTCCTAAACTATATCCCTTTTTTAAAAAAAATCATATTAAGGAAAAGGACAAGAATATGGGGAAAATGACAAAGTAACAGTGTAGGTCTGTGATACTGAATACAAAGCATGGCAATCTTGAAAATAACCATCCATTCTGTTTTGACCCCTTCCACTTGCTATTGCACTAACAAAGTGGTCTTTTTAGTAAGTTGTTCCAAGGTTTTGAAGTAAAAGCCTTAATGTTTTAAATTAAGTTCACTGTTTCATACTGCTTTATGTTCATGATTGATAGAAAACACAGTTTGGCAGACATATATTCTCAGTTAAAACAGGAAGAGAGTTTAATGCTAAGTACCTTCAATCTCCTGCAAATTAAGTTTCTCATACTGGTTGACCCAGGTATAGATAAAAATCATTGCAAACACACTTTGTCCAAGATATTTAAAGACAAGTGTAACAAAAACCCTACATCATGACATACACTTGGGTGATAGGAAAATATATTTCTTTTCATGTCTGTGCAATTCCAAAACAGTGTTAACAACAAGCCCATCTATCAATATCATACTTAACATCTTACTAAATAACTACTAGTTTGTGGTTCTCCCATATCCTTTTACTGAACTGATGTTTTTTTTATCATGAATCAATGTTGAAACTCAATTCTATTATATAGCATTCTGAAATACTGCATTGTTATTAAACGAAATATGCTAAGTAAGATAAATTATTGGATAAGGAAGTTTTTTGCATATTTTAACTCATTAAAAATATCCATGTTAAAAATGTAAATTTAGTTTAAATATTTGCCACAGAATTTTAAAACATGAACCTACCAAATAGCTGTGAAAAAATGACGATATTGTAATGTATTTCCTATTTCTCCATCACAATACAAATCCACTCTAACAGAAGAGTATTAACTAACCCCATAACCTTTTGCATGTTCATTTAGAACATGTATTGTGACCTATAAGTACATATAGTATCGTTTCATTTTGAAACCATTATTAACACAGAAATTTTGTATTAAAGTACACAGACCAATAAATATAGACACAAACACTTCTTAAATTCCTGATGCTGCCAATACATTGAGAATGGCTTTATTTTTCTTCTTTAAATGGGGCATAATTTACTTTAAAGCTTACTACAAGCTGACAAAGAAAAATGATGTTAATCAGAGCAGTTAATTCTCGGTTTAGTGAGAAGTAACGGGCATCATGTGGGTACCCAGGGAAAAGAGAATGTCATGGGTAATCCCAAACCACAGTTAAACCACAATCGTCTTCTCCCTATCTGGTGTCAGACTCTCAGGGGACGGTTAACCATGGGCAAAGTGACAGAGAGACCCAGGACCTGCTCACCTTACCCACAGACCTCAGCAACTAATCAACAGTTGATTGGGGCTGACTACCTGGCAAGGAAAGAGAGGAGAGCAAAACTGTTCTCTCACAATCTAGATCGTTTTAGATTTATAAAATTCCAACTTAAAAAATACCATCCAAAGAAAGAAAAAAATAAGTAAATTACTCTCTAAATCTTTATAAACAAAAGGCCAATGGACTAATGCACACCTCTAGAGTGGAATCAAATTAAACTGCAGTTTTGTAGGTCAAAACAGATCAACCAAGTTCCAAGAAGATTAAACATTAAGATATGATAATTAAAACTAAATGAGGTTTTTAATATCTTGCATTTATTACTGATGTAATAATTTTAAAATATTCCACACCCAAAATATTTAATACAATTTTGTAACTGTTGAATCAAAGAGAGTCACCAAAAATTGTACAGAAATTCTGACATGATGAAAGGCAAATAAAATACACAATGCAAATAAAAGTAAATAGGGCCATTCCTCTTGCACGTAGGATGGCTGCAAACGTTCCCCAAAAGACAAATTGTTATAACTGATCACCCACTTAGAAAGGCTTTTGGACAGAAGGTAGAAATTGATTTGAGGATTGAACAGTTTGTCGAAACAGAGTAATTGTGACTAGCTGTCAGGAATGGTCAGGAGGCAGGATTCAGCCAGATGGAGGTATCAGTGCCGTGTGAAGTGGTAAGGAATAAAACAATACTAATAAGAGCTGGTGGAGTGAGCAAGGCAGGAAATGGAGAAATCTGGTTGGGTAAGAAATTGTGAAAGAGTTAAAGATCATGGTTTTGAATCATATCTAGAAATCAGCTTCCATTAGTCACCGCTATATTGACAAATTAAACAAAACAAAACAAAAACCAACTCTCCTAAAAAGTAAAATTAACCTACTGAGTTCAACTATTTAAAGCTGTGTCTATCATACTGATACCAAAGAAAGAATGTATACTCTGGATGTTAAAACTATAAAAAAGTATAAAATACAATTTACTTAAAAACTGTCATTAAGATAACAGTTTTAGGAGACTGCGCCCATGACTTGGTGACACTGAATTCTGGGGACTTGAAAAAAACTTCACAGATAAAACTAAAAGCACAAGCATGGAACGTCTTCTGCATATCTAGTTGAGTCATTAGGCGGTATTAATTATTCTACACTATAGTAAGAAGACTGTGATCTCAGGCAACACATTTTATTCAATAAACATCTAACTTTACCTTTGAGGGACTCAGATTTACAATTATAAAATGATAGGATTGGACTAAATAATCTTTAAGGAGCCTTCCAAATTTAAAATGACATCCTGGGTTGGTCTCCACAGTCTTGCCCAGATCAACTCATTCATACCCTCCCGGTTTTCCATCAGCTCAGGAAAGTTTGCTCATGTGGTGCTATAAAACTAGCCCTGAACCCTTTCAACAAGGAGGCTTCTCATCTTTCCCCAATTAGGGAACATAAAATCCCACTAGTCCAAGTCAGTGCTTCTCACACTGCAATGTGCATTTGAATCACTTGCAGATCTTGTTAAAATGCAGATTCTAATTCAGGAGATCTGGGGTGAGGCATGAGATCCGACATTTCCCACAAGTTTTCAGGTAATGCAAAAGCTGCTGGTTGGGCCGAGGACCATACTTTCAGTAGCAAAAGTCTAAGACAATCTGGAGGTATCAGTGGCGTTGAAAAAGCAGCAACAGCCTACACTGAGTTTTCTAAACTCTGTAGAGCAATAGTTCAATGAAAACATTCTTATTTTAGATGAAATCTTGGGCCTATTTACCAGTGTCAACTTGTTTTCAAGTCCCCTGTACAAAGATAGAATTTCTTTTCCACTGCTAATATTTCACTTTAGGATCAAAATGTAATGGTGTCGGAAAGGAAACCACATCTACGTGTCATTGTGCGGTAGTTCTCAGAAAACACAAGTTTTGAACAGCTATGATCTACTCGTATTTCAGAAGCAATAATATTGACATTCAGGGTTGATTCACAAAACCTTGACTTTATCCTTTAATTACACATAAAGTACTTTTTCAAAGCTTAATTGAAATCCAATTTTTTCTACATGGAATTTATTTCTGGTCATTAAAAATAAACTGGTATATTACTTGTTTGGAAAAAAAACAGTCATCAAATATTTTAAAGGTGCTTTACAAAACAAGAATTAGAGGCCATACTTCTTTATTAAAAAGAGAACAAAAAAATATCCAATACTAAGTTAAGAAAGCTAAAGTCAAAAACATTAGAAAAAGGCAGCACCATATTTACTAATATGTTTAAATACATCTATAAGTTAGCTGTTTAAAATTTAGACCATAATTTCCCACTTAAAAACAGTGTTGTCCATAGGATAGCTCACAATGCATATTCAAACTAATAATTTGGTTGAAATACTGTGTTTGTATTGTCAAAATAAATACACATCTGAAAAACTTAATAATAATTTTTAAAAATACAACTGAATAAGAAATCACTTTTAACTTCCTTTAGATGCTTGTGTTTAAAAAAGGATGTCTGAGAATGAGAAGGGCTATAGCAGACATATCTGTGTTTTCTCCCACAAGTGCTTTAGACTCTTTCTGATACATGACTTCAGTTCAAACCTTTTATTCCATATGACAGATTTTTTAAATCATTTGCATGACTTTTGTACACTAATCATATCTAAGGATTGTTGCTTAAACTATCAAACTAATTATCTTATTAACAGTTTATGAATGGGGAGGTTACAGAAAAGGAAAGGGAGTAGAGATGTTTCTGAGGGCAAACTTGGAAAAGAAAGAGAAGAAAATTTGTCTCAGGGGTTGCATTTGCACCCATAAGAAAGAGGTTGCCTATAGTGGAAAAATGTAGGATGCAAGATGGAAGACGTAGAAAGTACATAAATACATGACCTCATAAAGGAGAAGATATACTCATAGTTCAAGAAACGTTAGGTCAAAAATGTCTTCATTGGTCCAGAGAGAGGTTGGGAAAATGCCACGCAATATTTCAAAGAGTAGGTGACACATATGTTGAGCTTTGAGAAATAATTAGTTCACCAGCAGTTAAAGATGGAATTTGAAACAGAAAAAGCATTTCCAAAGGGTCAAGATATAAAATGGCACGATGTGCTCAAATAATGTGAAGTAATTGGTGTTGCTGAAGGGCCAAGTGCCTGGGGAGTAAGAGCATTAAAAGACCTTCAAAGTGTCCACTAAAAAAAATAATAATAATAAAATGAAAATTCACGGTTCATATAATATACCCCTTATGAAACAAAATGCTATGGAAAGGTTTTAAGCAAGTGTAAACACCTGCAGATTTCTTTATGGATAAAACCCTCTGGTATTAGAACATAGACTGAATAGTGGAAAGATTGAAAGATAGGGAATATGTCATGCATAGAATGTACAAAATGTGAACCACAGTTCAGCAGTACCTTGAAAAAAATCAGTGGTGAAAGATGTTCAAGCTATGAAGAAAACCACTTTGTGATAGCTTGGTTATTGGGATGGGAGGCATGTTGGGAGGAGAATGGAAAGACCTGGAGGTCTCTAGATTGGTTGAGTGGGCAAACAAGAAATAAATAGTTCTTTCACAAATAGTATGTGAAAGAACAAAGTTCTTTAATACTCAGGTTAATACTCAGACATAATGCATTTGAGCTACATTTGGGACATCCAAACAAACATTATTTGAGAGACAGTAAGATACCCAAATCAAAATCCTAAGAAAGAGACTGTGGCTAGAGGTCATGAGTATGTGGATATTTAAATCATGAAACTGGATGAACTATCCCAAGGAATATGAGGAATAAAAAGAGGTCTACAATCAATATTTAGGAAACACCAAATTTAAGAAATGGATAGAGTAAAAGGAGCTGATATTATAGAAAAGCATGGGATATGGGTAAAAATACTCATATATTTAGTAAAGCACAGAAGAGTGTTATCCAAAGTTCTCTGAGAAGAGAGCAACCATCAACGTCAGGAACTACAGAAAGATTAAACACCACCCCACAAAAAGGTGGCCTTTGTATTCGATAATTAGGACATTACCACTGATCCTAGTGAGGGTGGTTTCATAAAAGCAGTACGATGAGAAATCAGATTTCAGTAGGCTGAAGAAAAAATGGGGGAGTTGGAAAAACAAGGAGCAGGATGGTTCTTCAAAGAACTCTGAGTAAGAACAAAATAAAGCTGTACCTAGGTGGGGTATAACATTCACAGAGGGTTGTCTGCTTGTTTGTATCGATAGGGCAGACTTGAGCACATTGATAGCATGAAGGGAAGGAAGCATAACAGAACATAGTCTGGAGATACAGAAGAGAGGGGCATAACTGAAGTAGGAGATGATGATTTAAGGCAAAGATGGAAGGTTGGTTTTCAAGTGGAACCCTGTCAACGGAGTGTATACATTATCTGGATTAAACCTGAAACATGGCTTCTTGATATTAGCCGTTTCTTCGAATTTAGGTCATATCAAATTGCCAAACACCAGTAACTAAAACTTGAGAAATGAAAAAGTATTCTAAACATTGAAAGAAAGAAACTCTATGAATCAATATGACCTTTCAGAGATACAAGGCTTCCTTCTCTTAGCTTTACTATAAAACACGGCTTATTGATGAACTAGAAGTATAATGTTTGTTTCCCTTACACAACAAAAAGAATTTAGAGGTACTAAGGAGTAGATAATGGATTTCTATTTTCATGCCATAATTATATGTCCCCAAATGTATCTAACAGTCATTCAATTAAGTGTCTTCAAACAAATCTTTTGAAATATCTGAGATTAGGGATTTTTAATGAAATACTTTCTAAGTGGTCTATTCCCCTTTCTAGATTTATTACTATTAAAATCACATTTGAAAACCTTTATTTAATTGATTTTATTCTTAAAATAAAAAGGCACAGCCATTTTATTTTTTGTCTGTGCTTGCATTTTGTTTTTAATAACTCAGGCTAACTTGGAAAACGCTGAATAGAAAATAGACTAACATTTTAAAATAGAAATACAGAGAAAGTTATACCGTAACATCTGTTCTATCTGCTTACCTCAAAATGTGAAGATATGTTAAATCAGATTTTGAATGTGCTTTGTCTTATTTTATTAAATAAGATTTTAGGGAAAATTACAAGAAGGTTCACTGAACAAAGAGTTATTAAGGTAAAAGCTGAAACTCAGACACACTTCAACATTTTTGGAAGATAACATTATGGCATCAAACATGACCAAAACTATTTCACAGGACTTGCATACTTGCATTAACCAAAAAGACCATGATATTTCAGAGACCATATCTATTATAGCTACAGATTTTTTAATTATCACTTTCCTCCTTTTGTCTTTCTTAGTGTATGGGCTTTGTCCGAGTCATTTTAAAGCATCTACCTGAGTGGAGGTTACAACTTGTACTAAGGATTATGTTTTGTATTCATAATTTAGGATTTTACGACATAAAGAATTCAAATGGAAAAAACAATGTAATATTCAGCCTCTTTCATGCATAACAGGATTTATGGAGCCAGATAGGCTTGTTAGCCAGAGCACCAACTTGAGAGAAAATACTGTTTGTCTCCCATTTTAGCAAACCAAGGGCCAAGCTTGTGCAGCTGACCACATAGCTTTACTGTAAGAGATATCCAAACAGGAACAGGATACGACACACCAGAGTCTGCTCCTTCCGTGTCTTAAAGGAGAGCAGAGAAGAGAGAGGAGGCTCAGCAAGACAGTCTCACAGGTGAATTGATTTTCCCTTCTCTGCTTTCTGCCTCGGGGGGAAGAAACTCATGAGATTAGCAACGGGAAACTGAGGGCAGGGCAGGGCAGGGCAAGTCTCCAGCTCCTGGTCCCTGTTCAGGACTCTGAAAAGTGACTGCCTCTCAGGCTGCCGCAGACAGCAAAGCCGTATCATCTTGGCTGGAGAGCACGGACAAGTAGAAGGAGGACCCAAGGTTTAACCTGCTGGTTGACCTTTGGTTCCTGTGCAGTCTAAAAGGGAAGTGGAAGCAGCTGAGAATCTGGCTGGGGAACCTACCTCAGGGGCTGCCAGAACGCAGGGAGGCTGAGAGCAGCCGGTTTTGTGGAATCACACCGCTCTCAGAGGAACTGAGGGCAGCAGCAGAGGTGAAGGTGAGATCAAGTCGGGCAGTGCTGCAGGGATCTCTGCCCAAGATGAAACGCAGCAGATGACATGTTATACCAGCTACAGGCTCCAGCCATTAAATAAACACCAGCAGGGAAGCAACTTCACGCCAAAAGAAGCACTTCACTTGGTGACAGAGGAGCCATGGGAGCCGAGGCCTCCTCTGCCTCAGAGACATAAGCTGACCTCTCCCGGGATGTCAAGGAGGGTATCTGAGAGAGTAAGCTTTCTCGGCCCAAGACAGACTGAAAGGGACTGTTTTACATTTTAAACTAGATCTGACATTTAGTTCACTCTCCCACTAATTTTCTTTCCCGCTCCACCATCCGTCTTCCCACCTCAGAGAGTCTGTTGTTTCAGCTTTTCAGGCGAACAGCTTCATCGTCATCTTTGATTCCTCTCTTTTCTCAAACTGTACAACGATCTCCCCTTATGCGCATTCTGCCCCAGCCACACTGGCTCCTTTGCGTTTCCTCAAATATGCTGGACACATGGCCGCCTCCGGGCCGCTGCGCTGGTGCTCGTCTCTGCCTGGGATGCACGGAATTGTTCTCTTTCACCACTTGTTCCAAGGGCACTTTTTCCATGAAGCCTACTCTAATAATTCTTATCTAAAATTACACTTTGCCTTTACTGGCATTCCTCAACTCTCTAGGCCTCCTTCTCTGTTTTTTCCCCCATGGCAAGTATCTTCGAAAATACTCTAGAATTTACTTATTTGTTTTTGTTTCTTGTCTGTCTCTTGCCAGTAGAAAGTAAGCAACAGAGCTGTGGGGACTTTTGTGTTTTATTCACTGCTGTACCTTTGGTTCCAAGAATAGAGCCAGCATTATAGGAGGCTCTTGACAAATATTTGTTGAATAGATGATTAACCAAAGCTTCAAGATTCAAGAGAAAAATCAGATTAGTTATACATTGATTTAGGGAAATCCCATTTGCCCTATCCATCCATTTGCCCTTGACATTACAGGTGCTCAAAGATGATTTATTGATTCCTTATGTATATACTCCTGATCGTATTTTTATTTTTACCCTTGCCCATTCCCCAGCACAGGCCCTGGACTAAGTGATGTCTCATGAGACTAAAACCAAAACGATGAGTTGTGAAAAAATAGAAGTTTACATTTGTTGCATACATCCTAGCTACTGTTTCTATATATATACGTATATACACATACGTATATACATATATATACATATATATACATATATATACACATACATATATACATATATACACATATATTTCTCTATATATGTATATGTTTGTATATATGTGTATATATATATATATATATATATGCATACACACACACACACACACACACACACACAGACACACACACATATCTATACATCACGTTTCCCCAAAAATAAGACCTAGCCAGACAATCAGCTCTAATGTGTCTTATTTATGCAGATAGGTCTTATTTTTGGGGAAACAGGGTATGTGTGTGTGTGTGTGTGTGTGTGTGTGTGTGTGTATATATATATGCATTTAATATAAATAGCAGGTAAACAATATATTAACTCCACTTAACTAAGAGACAAAGGTTGAGAAAGTTTCCCAAGGTCACCACATGATAGAAGCAGAATTCAAACCTAGGCAGTAGGGCTTCAGAGCCCAATGCTCTTAACTTCACCCTATAGCTCATGCATTTCCATAGACTGCTTGGATACCTTGCAGCAATTGCCTATTTATTTTGTGTACTACACCATATTAAGAGCCACTTTTTAAAAATCAAGCAAAAAAAAAATTTCTAACTGAGGTACAGTAACACAAACAAATAAAGCAAAACACTAACCAATACCCATACATATCAGGGTTTTTCGATCACATAAATGTCACCATCTTAAAAGTGTACAGACTGCCAATATACAGATGGACAGATATGGGGAAAAAGAAGGCCAGAGATAAGAGGTACGCAAAATCAATCACTGCTGTGTTAAACAGTAGAACCTTGGGAAAACCACTTAACTTTTTTGGATCCATTCCTTTATTTGTAATAGAAACAGTTATAAACAAATACGATATAAAGGGATGCTCCCAGTTCTCAAAACTATGATTGTCTTTAAGTCCAAACTAAGTTGTGTACATAAATACTCTAGCAACTAACGTGAGACTATTTTCCTTAGTATCCCAACCTACTGACATGCCTCATTGAAGACTGTGTTTGTCATGGCACATTTAAAGACCCTTCTGCTGAACAGTATCAGTTTTCAAGAACTTATTCAGGTCCTATTCTAATTTAAAAAATTTTAAATTCCAAAGCTAAAAAAATAAGAAATTAGAAAAATTATGTTTACTATTTTAACTAGGTTTGACATTTGATACTTATATAAGTAAGTATCCAATGCAAAAAATATTAAAAATGATGCAATCTATCATATGCAGGCATAAGAAATAATAGACAGAGATGGCTTATACCCTTTGCCCAGTTTCCTCTGATGGTGCCATTTTGCCCAACTGCCATTCAATAGATCACATTCAGAAAGTTGACACGGAGACAAGCCACAGACTTTATCTGGATTTCACCAGTTTTCACCTGCACTCGAGTGTGTGAGTGTGAGTGTGTGTGTGTGTGTGTGTGTGTGTGTGTGTATTTAGTTCCATGTAATTTTATCATTTCATCACACGTGCAAATTTATGTGAACACCAACACAGTCCAGATACAGAACAGTTCCTGCACAAGGATCCTTCATCCTATCCTTTATATAGACTCTGCTACCACCCTCCCTCCTTATTTTCTTTTAAAATAAAAGAAAACCAAAGAAAATTGTCTGGACATTAGCATCTTAATTGAGATTCAACCCACAAAATGATTACTGATAAAACTTCCAACTACTAGAATTAAGAAACTATTTCAATTACCAAGACAGATGCTCATGTAACGGGGAAAACACACTAAAAATAACACCTTTATTTGTTCTTTACCACACAATAATTTTAGAATGACAGTCAGTATCTCTGGGAAATACTTTCAATATGTAGTCCTAGATCATTAGAAGATTTTACTAAGATGAAATTGGGATTTAAGCAGTCAGTATTCATTTGGAGAATGAAAAAAATCATTGAGCAAACATTCCTTCCAAAAAAGTGAACATTGTGGCCCAAAGAAAGTTCAAACTAAATTTTCTAAGAAGGGGAGGGGAAGAAGTAATATATTCTAAATAAATTTTAGGATTTAGTTATTTGAAAATGACTACAAGTATAAAACAAATGAGATTCCACAAGATGGATGTACATATGTTTTCATATTTTATATGTCGATGCATTATGTGTGAGGATTACACACACATTAGAATTCTGAGGCTCTAGTGCAAATACACAGATTTTCCCATCACATCACATCTGTACTTCAAGGCAAACAACTTATTCTTATGGAGATGTTCAGGACTATTCCTTGCAAGCCAACAAACTAGAGAAGCATGTTAAGGCTACATGTCTGTGCTTGAAAAATGGAAAGGTATGTTGACTATAAATGTCTGTAAAATTAAGACAGCAGTGATACTGAATGATGCCAAAATTTCCACTAGACTCCTTCTGTCTTTCCTTCTCCCAGTATTTCCCTCCCTTTACTTCTTCCCTTCCTTGCCTCATTTTTCCTTCCTTTTTAAACTTTTTATAATGGATATTTTCAAAACTTTTCAAAGGCAGAGATAGATCAGTATAATGGACTGATATAACATTACCAATTTCAATTTTTACCAATGCATGTCCAATATTTTTCACATCTACCCAAAGGTACTTTTATCACCCCACTCGAATTATTCTGAAATATCGGACTATATCATGTCATCTGTAAATATTTAGTTTGAATACTGTTTTGGCTAAACTGAAAGATTGTCATTTAAACATAACTGCAATAACTTTATCACACCTAAAAAATTAATAATTTTTAATAGCATATATGAAATGTTTTCATGCAGTCAGTCTTATTTCCATGACTTTTTTCTTTCAATGTTTACTTGTTAGAATTGGGATCATGCAATGCAATTTCATGCACTGCATTGTCTGATAGGCTTCTTAAATCTCTTCTAATCTATCAATTCTCTCTCCAGCTCTTTTTATTCTCCTTGTAATTTTTTGTTGAAAAAAAACAAACAAATCTTTTGGCCTATAAAGTTTCCCACAGTCTGAATTCTGCGGATTGAAATGATTCCTATGTATTTACTATAAATTGGTAATGAGATCTAGAACCATGATCAGATTCAGGTTCAATTTTGTGTGTATGTGTGTGAGAGAGAGGGAGCAAGACTACTTCATAAAAAAATAAAAATGAAAATGAAAAACCGGGTGGTTTTAGAAACATCTGAAAACTTTCAACACTTTCCCCATTGAGAGGTAGGTGGGGGTTAGGAGGGCTGTGCAGGAGCGGCACGTCCCTCTCCTTCACTATGGGCAGGCTAGTGACTGGACTGTAACAATAGCATGTTAGGGAAGTGATGCTGTGGGACCTCCCAGGCAGGGTCAGAAAAAGCAACGCAGCTTCTACATTATTCCCTGGACATTGTGCTTGGAGCCCTGAGGCTGCCATGCTGTGAGAAAATGAAGCCACGAGGAGCCATGTGGTAATTCTCTTGTAGGCAACCCTAGTCTTTGAATCATCCCAGCCCAGACACAAGACACCGAAGAGACATTCTCTTCACTGATGCATATTACTACGTAGTCTTGCTTCAACCAGTCCCCTACGGATAAACAATGGGTTATGTCCAGTCTTTTGCTATAATTAAGAGTACTGAACTTCCCATGGATACAAAAACAAATGAAAGAAGAGAATTTTGTTTTATCACATATACAGATGAAGAGCTAGTAAAAAAATCTGTGAGAAAGCAGATAGCATCACATTGGTTCTGGGAAGTGTGAAATCAAAGTGTACAACCCAAAGAGGTATACAGGCAGCAACAGCAACAACCGAAAGGAAGGAAAGATGCAGCAGTTGGTGGGTGAGGTGGTACTAGGGGTCATGGCTGTGGTCAGGGGCAACAATATGGAAATTACAATAGTGCCTATGGTGGTGATCGAAACTATAGTGGCTATGGCGGCTGTGATTATACTGGGAGTTAACTACGGGAACTATGGATACGGACAGGGATATGCAGACTACAGTGGCCAACAGAGAGCTCACAGCAAGGCATCTCAAGGGAGTGTCAATCACCAAAACAATCATCAGCCATACTAAAGGAGGACACTGGGAAGAAAACAGGAGAAGATTGTTAAAGCAGCCCATCTTGCAGGACGACATTGAAGAGATTGGTCTTCTGTCGATCTAAGATGATTACTTTCTAAAAGACTTTCTAATAGACAAGGCAACTGTGTCCAACTGTACACATATAGTAACAAATTAGTGTTCTTTGTATTTCGTTCGTCTTTTGATATCTGTTATGACTCATGTGGATGTGTTTATACAAATTCGATTTGTATGATTTCATGTTAAACATCAAATAAATGGTTCCGTATGTGAAAAAAACAAAACAAAACAAAACAAAAAAACCCCAGTGTTACAATATGTAGCCTTATGCATTGGGCTTTTTGTATTATTGCCACCATATCTTTGACATAAATTCCTAGATTGAGGAGCCAAAAGTAAATGCTTACAAAAATTAATCTTCAAAGAAGTTGTACCATTTTGCATTCCCAGGAGCAATATATGAAATGTCCTGCTTCCTCACAGTTCTCAGACTCACAAACACTATCATACATTCAAACTTTTTAATAAGTTGTTTATATATTAGTGATATCAGCTCTTGTCTATGATAAGACTTGTAAATATTATTCCCAGTCTGTAATTTCTTTTTTTTTCTTTCTTTTTTTTTTTTTGCTTATGATAGGGATTTCTCAGCCATTTAAACAAATTTCTATGCAATCAAATCTATCGATATTTTATCCTTTACTGCTTCTGTATTTTGGCTAGTAATTAGGTAACTGTTGCCTACCGCCAGACTATAAAGGCATTAGCCCATTAGCTTTTTCTAGTATTTGTATAATTTAAATTTTACATTGAAATCTCTGGTCCATTTAAAGTATATTCCAGTAGATGGTATCAGGAATGGATCTAATTTTACCTTTTTCCATATAGATATCCACTTATCCTAGCACACTTATGAAAATGTCTATTCATCTCCAATGATTTCAAATTTCAACTTTATTGTAGATTAAATTTCTTCTAGCTTCTGGGTCTATTTTTGGATTTTGTATTCTGTTCCACTGGACTCTCTAGCCATTTTTTTTTTTAATAGAGGTTTAGAACTATCCTTTACTCTTGCTTTTCTTTTTCTGAATTTTGCAGGATATATTTTCTTTTTCATTCTTCCTAAGGAACTTTATAATTAGCTTTCCAAGCTCTAGTTTAAAAAAATGAGACTGTATGTGTACGAGATTGCATTAAATTTATAAATTAATTTAGAAATAAATGACATTTTTATGATATTTGAGCTTCCAATCCAAGAAAATCATATGCCTTTCATTTCTTCCAGTATACTTCTATGTCCTTCATGTGTGCTTTAGTTTTCTTCATATGTGTTTTATATGTTTTAAATGTTTAGCCTTAACATTTCTTGGTAAGGCTAGTTACACCTAAGCATTTTATTTTCTTTTTTGATGAATTAACGGGGTCATCAATTTTATCAACTGGATTTTTTTTCTGAGTGGTTCAGTTTCTTATTATCAATAATTGTAATAGTTTGCCAATTAAATGGGAAATGGAGCATTCGCCTGGCTTAAAGATGCTACCTGATCTATGTATGGTCCTCTATCTAATTGTTTGAGAAAGCTACATTAACAAGTAAAGCATAATCAGGCGCTAGAATAAATATAATGGGATCAATATGTATCTTACATTTGCTGCTATAATCTATTCACAAATACCACAAGCATTTCATATTACAGAGAAAGATGGAAAATTTAAAAACTAGGAGAGTAACTAAGAACAAGAGAATGGCTGAAACAGGAATTAACTTGTGAAAAAAAAGAATAGCCAGCACAACAATTAGTTCTAAGCTAATAATTACTTTTGAACCCTGGACCTTTTGGGGGCAGAAACTGATATTCTATACCTACAACTATTTGAAAAACACAAGTACTTATTAAGAATAGGAATGCTAATCTCGGAATGACATAAATTGACATAAATTGATACAAACATAATCTCTATTCCCGAAGGATTTTAAACACAGAGATAAGAGAGATAAAGGTTTCCCAGACAAGAAAAAGCTAAAGGAGTTCATCACCACCAAGCCAGGAATACAAGAAATGTTAAAGGAACTCCTTTAGGAAGAAGGGTGAGCGGGGAAGAGAACATAAATAATAAAATGGCAATAAGTGTGTATCTATCAATAATCACTTTAAATAGAAATGGATTAAATGCTCCAATCAAAAGTCACAGAGTAGCTGAATGTATAAGAAAAAGAGACCTTTATATACTCGTATGCTGTCTACAGAGACCACTTCTGATCAAAAGATACACACAGACTGAAAGTAAAGGGATAGAAAAAGATATTTCATATGAGTGGAAACAAAAAAAGCTGGGTAGCAATACTTATTTCAAACAAAGTAGACTTTAAAACAAAGGCTATAATAAGACACAAAGAAGGACATTACATAATGATAAAGGAATCACTCCAACAAGAGGATGTAACCCTTGTAAACACGTATGCACCCAACATAGAAGCACCTAAATAAATAAAGCAAACGTTGACTGACCTAAAAGGAGAGACCAACAGTAATACAATCATAGTAGGGAACTTTATCACCCCATTGACACCAAAGGACAAATTTACCAGACAGAAAATCAACAAGGAAACAACAGCCTTAAATGACACATGGATTTAATTGAGATTTTTAGAGCATTTCATCCCAAAGCAGCAGAATATACATTCTTTTCAAGTGTAAATGGAACATTTTCCAAGACAGACCACATGTTAGGACACAAAACAAGTCTCAATAAATTTAAGAAGACTGAAATCATATCATGCGTCTCCTCTGACCACAATGGTATGAAACCAGAAATCGAATACAAGAAAAAAAACTGAAAAACACGTGACACATGGAGGCTAAATAGCATGCTAATAAATAATGAATGTGTCAACAATGAGATCAAGGAAGAAATCAAAAGAAAGTTTGAAACGAATGAAAATGAAAACACAATGACCCAGAAATCCATGGGACACAGTACAAACAAACCTAGAGGGAAATTCATAGCAATACAGGCCTACCTCAAGAAAGAAGAAAAATCTCAAATAAACAATCTAAACTTACATTTAAAGGCACTAGAAAAAGAACAGCAAACAAAGCCCAAAGTTTTTAATTTTTTGAGGAACCTCCATACTGTTTTTCATAGTGGTTGCACCAATTTGCAATCCCACTAACAGTGGACGAGTGTTCCTTTCTGTCCATATCCTTGGCAACACTTGTTTGTAGATTTATTGATGATAGCTACCCTGACAGGTGTGAGGTGGTATATCACTGTGGTTTTAATTTGCATCTGATGATTAGTCACATTGAGCATCTTTTCATATGTTTATTGGCTATCAGTATGTCCTCTTTGGAGAAATGTCTGTTCAGGTCTTCTGCCTATTTTTAATTGGATTATTTTTTGCTTGTTTTTTTTTTTTTTTTTTTTTTTTAGTGTTGAGTTGTATCAATTCTTTATAAATTTTGGGTATTAACCCCCTATCAGATGTATCATTAGCAAATATCTTCCCTCATTCAGTAGGATGTCTTTTCATTTTGTTGATGGTTTCTTTTGCTGTGCAACAACTTTTTAGTTTGATGTAGTCCCATTTGTTTATTTTTTCTTTTGTTTCCCTTGCCTGAGGAGATAGATCAGAAAAAATATCACTAAGAGCAATGTCTGAGAGTTTACTGCCTATGTTTTCTTCTAGAAGTTTTCTGGTTTTGGGTCTGACATTTGCCTTTAATCTATTTTGAGTTTATTTTTGTATGTGGTGTAAGCAGGTGGTCTAGTTTCATTTTTTTGCATGTATCTGTCCAATTTTCCCAACACCATTTATTGAATAGACTCTATATTGCACTGTATATTCTTGCCTCCTTTGTCATAGATTAGTTGATCATATAGGTGTGGGTTTATTTCTGGGGTCTCTCTTTTATTCCATTGATTCAATATGCTATTACCATGCTGTTTTGATTAGTATAGCTTTGTAGTATGGTTTGATATCAGGTAGCATGACACCTCCAGTTTTGTTCTTATTTCTCAAGATTGCTGTGGGTATGTGGCTCCATATAAATTTTAAGATTATTTGTTCTAGTTCTGTGAAAAATGCCATTGGTATTTTGATAGGGATTTCATTGAATCTATAGATTACTTTGAGTAGTATGGACATTTTAACGATGTTAATTCTTCCTATCCATGAGCATAGTCTATGCTTCCATTTATTTGGATTTTCTTTAATTTCTTTCTTCAGTGTATTAAACCATATGACACTAATTCGAAAAGGTATAGGCACTGTTATGTTCACTGCAGCACTATTTACAACAGACAAGATATAGAAGCAACCCAAGTTCCGAACAATAAACAACTGGATAAAAATATTTTGATACCAAAGAATGAAATTTTACCATTTGCAAAAACATGGGTGGACCTAGAAGGCATTATGCTAAGGGAAATAAATCAGACTAAGAATTAAATACCATATGATCTCATTTATATGCGGGGTCTAAAGAACAAATGAACAAACAAAACAGAAACAGACTCATTGATGAAGAGTACAAACTAATGATTACCAGGGGGAAGGGGGTTGAGTAGCTGTGTGAAAACACTGAAAGGGTAAGAAATACAAACTGGCAGTTACAAAATAGTCATGGGGATGTGAAGTATAGCATAGAGAATATAGTCAATAATGTTGCAACAAATGTTTATAGTGTCAGGTGGGTACTAGACTAATTGGGGGTGTCACTACATAAATTATATAAATGTCTAACCGCTATGCTGTACATCTGAAACTAATATAAAATAATATTGAATGTTTAATATAACTGAAAAAAATAATTAAAACAATAAAAGCTCTTTAAAATGAAGAAAAAAAAATAAACACAGTCTGAACATTTTTTTGTGTTCTCATCTGCCTTACTTGATCATTTGTTACTAGGCAACAGATCTTACTTTGTTTTCTCCTGGGAGAGCCCACAATTACATGAAATTAGTATATCATATAGAGTATAAGTTAGAAAAGTTAATAAATTCTGATTAAAGACTCAGAAACGAAATAAGATGTATCTGTTCCCATGTACTTCAGAGTTGACTAGATTCATACCTATCTCTCTGCACCACCTACCTAAATAATAATTGTTTTTAAAATGTTGTAAAACAAAGTAACACATTAGAAAACCTAACTTCTTGGACTTTTCTACAAGTTATTTTGGAACATTGTAAGTACTAAAGGAATCAATATTTTTATTCACGAGTTTTCATTAAGTACTGTACAACTGAATATATAAACTGAAGCAACTCACCATTTAAAATTCTTACAAAAAAAAAAACACAAACGATCATTTAACCCCTTGTTGGTTGATCTACACATCAACCTGCCCAAACAGCACATAACTAGTCAGGAATTTTACAGCATGTACATTCCATTGACTTTAATTGGATATTTTCTTGAACAGAATTTAAAAAAAAATCAAAAGTGATTTAGAATAACCACAACTGACAATGTGCAAATGCCAACAAAACATTTACACAGAACAATTTCAAAACCATAATATGATTTTGGAAATAAACCATCTGATATCCAAATTGTCCAATACAGTGATACAAAAAAATGTAGGCTGAAATCATTAATTTGCAAACTCTGGAGCATTAATGTAAATCCTGATAATTCACCAAATAAACAAACATCCATCCTCTTCAGAAAACGAACTATGGCAGCTGAAAATAAAATAGCTCTTTTGGCTTACATGAGAAGCTACCTAATTTGTTTGCTTGTTTTTCTGATCTCAAGAAATGATTTTCATTGTTCCTGTCGATTGAGTTAAATGTGGGACTGAAGCAATATAAAACCAAAGAATCTACTGAGGACACTTTCCCGTAACTGTTCTAAATCAGTCCTTGACTACTTAGTCTTTTCCTTTCTAATGAAGTAAAAAGAACACTCTCTTTAAAGTGTGGTCTGAAGATTGATATATGAGACTACACCACAAATGTATCTTTTGCCAGATAATGCCCTGACCTATCTGGAAAGAACACAAAAGCGTGTGTGTCTTTACCACATTAATGATACTTACATAGCATCAAATAACACACAAAAACAATTTCCCTTCAAACAAACATAAGCAAGAAGCTAACATAAGAGAAAACATATAAAATTGCAGGAATAGTTTTATTTGTTTTCTAAAATGGAGTGAAAATAATTCCACAGGCCTAATGGTGTTTACTTATTTAACTATTTGCACGTCAATTCACTTTGGATTATCTTCTTCTACTACAAACATGAAGTACATAAAATTAGTTTGCTCCTTCTCGTCTAATTCCAGTAAGCATATATGACCATCCTAGGGAATTAGTGCATAATAGCATAATTCAATAATCCTCTTTAGAAAGAAACTTAATTTGAAATTTTTTAAAAAAAATTGAATAGAAGAGGGTAGGAAACTTTGAAAATACGAACGCTAGTGCTAAGGTCTGTCTCCCACACAACCAGGGATTTGAGACAGATAATGGCAAGAAAAACTAGTGCACACATTCTCTAGAGAGCGCAATTATGTATACGTCTCAATTCTGTATTGGAGTGTCTCGGTCATTTAACCCATGTCTTCTGCACTCCCAAACGACCCTGTCAGTGGCAGGCAGGCTATCCTTAACATGTCCAAGGAAATAAAAGGAGGCCCTAGAGACTGTGGCCTTCACTCCTCCCACCCCTTCCCTCCAGCACCGTGAAGGGCCTCAGGCACATGTGTGGACAGCACTGCACACATCCAACCCCTGGTGCTCCCTCGCACAGCTATTCTTCAGCCTCCTCTTGGGCCTAGAGATACTCACACTGTCCTTGGGAAACAGATCTAGGGAAGGGGCCTGAACTTGTCCTCCAAGCGGACGCTGGCATTTTGATCAGGGAAGCTGGGTCTTATGTACCCAGAGCATGGTCTAGACAGGAGAGATACTATGGCTATGAGTGGACGGCCATGTATCCAGGGCCCCCTGCACTGCTCATCCCACAGAAGGACACTCAGAACTATGAGGCCCGAGGCAGGCACTGGGATGCACCCTCAAAGGGCAGCACGAGATCGCAGTTATCATTACGTAGGATTTCCATACACGTTCAACTAGAAGCTCTCGTAAAGTTTTGCCCATGTGGGCCTACGTGTCAGTTAGGAATGCATCAGCAATCCCACCGTTAGTATTCTGAACTGACAACCCAGTCAGTGGCCAGTGTGCACTTTCCCTGAGCCTAGCGTTCCCCACTAGATCCAGCTCAGGCTGGACCAGCATTCGACTTCCAAATGCCATATACCTACAAACTCTAATCTGTAAACTACAAGGGTGAACCAACTCCACCTTTTGCCAGATAATGCCCTGACTTGTCTGGAAAAAATACAACAGTTAAATTTAACCATAGTGTAGGACAATCAAGGTAGACACAGGCATACTACCAAGTTGGACAATACCATAGTTCCTTGTGAGTACTAGTAATAGAATAGCTATCAAAAACACTTTATGTGGGACGCAGCATGGGTCAACCGCGGTTTTCCTAGTGCTCCTAGCATTAGCTTACAAAGAGGTAAAACGAATCGTCACAGCACTCACTAGAAAACATCTGGTAGGTGATATAAAACACTCCTCAGTGGGAGGCAGGGCGGCTCAGTTGGTTAGAGCGCAGAACTCATAACACCAACGTCGCCAGTTTGATTCCCACACGGGCCAGTGAGCTGCGCCCTCCACAACTAGATTGAAAAACAGTGACTTGAGTTGGAGCTGATGGGTCCTGGAAAAACACACTGTTCCCCAATATTCCCCTTAAAAAAAAAAACACAAACAAAAACGCTCTTCATAATCTGATACCAAACCACATTCTAGGTTCATCTTACTTCCTTCTTTCCCACTTTTCATCTGCTGAATTTACAACTGCTTCTCATCTAAGGAAAATATTTTCCATTCTTGCCTTTGGAAGAAAGCAAGAAACTGAGTTTCTTCCTATTTCCTGGGCAAGCATGGCCTTTTCAGAATTCCATGACTTGTGTAAGCTGTTTCCTTTGCCTACTTCTTCACTTGGCAAACTCCTACTTACTTTCAGAGTCCAACTGAAATCTCTCTCAGTTCCCTGGCCCATCCAGGCAGAGCCGGTGCCTTCATTATATATGTATATAGCACTTTATTAATATTTATAATAAAAATACAAAGGTTCATTGAAGTGACTACCTAATGGGAAATAACCTCCTCTATGGGTGGGACAAGGTCTTATTATTCTTTAAATTTCCCTAGTTTTGCACACAGCAGGTTTAGTTTTGTATGTATATTTAAAGTATAAAATGTTTTTAAATATAATAACTTGTTTTGCCTCCCTTATAAGTATTGAATAAAAAAGGCTGACAATAATAATAGTGATTTTGTTTCTAATTTTATGTAGATTGTATTCATCATCGTACAACTAACCAATTTGCACAAAGAATCAAGAGTCAGCTGAATGGAAAATCTTGGTTATTAGAAACTATGTAAAAGCAACTGGAGCCTAGCCATTCAATGCTGCAGTTTCCTATTTTATTTTTCAGCACCTAGCGTTTATCTCTCTTGCTCTGCTGAGTAGTGGAAAGTTAGAGAATTCAATTCTATGAATATTATTTATGCACACAGGGTCCAATTTTAATATTCTGAAAAATAAAGCTACTTATAAGAATATACTGAATATTGTATTCTTTTTCAGTATAGCAGAGTCCTGCAAAATATCAAAATGTAAATCTCAGAGACCTAACTGTGCAATGTACTTCTCCCTAAAGAAGCTCAAGTTTTCTTTAGGATATGTGTCTACAATTGTAATTTTAAACCATTCACATGAGTGTAACTGGGGGGTATCACCCATTCAAGGAGTAACACACACACACACACACACACACACACGCGCGCGCGCAACTCAAGGCTATGTCTTTCACTGGGAATATAAATACCACAATTCTAAGCTGGGAAAGTCAATACAAAAGTAATAGAAGGGGGATGATTTCTGAAAGGCCATTATGTAAACAGAACATTAAGGTGTGTTTCTGTGCATTTGCACTTGTGTAAAGCACACATGAGCATATATGTGTGTGTTTGTCCAACTAAAGGGCAGAAACCCCTAACTGATACAGCAGGGTTTCTCAATGCTAACGTAGAATCAATTAATATCAGACAAGAACAGATCTAGAAAATTACCCAATCTCTCCAATAGGCAAACCTTAAACTTCCCATATTTTCTGCATGCTGACTGTAGGTACATCACTTCAAAGTCCCCATAAAACCAACAGCCAAAACACTCTCCCACCCTTCGCACTCTCCACCCACACCTTACACTTAAAAATAAAACCACAACCTAGAAGCAGATCAACACTTTAAAAAAATGGAGTACTTCAAGAAGAGCAGTATTGCCCGATCACTCAAATATATTATCAAAGGCCAGTTCCCACCTCAGACCAACTGGAGGCCAAAATAGCACTTGGAAAGGCCTGTCAGTCACATCTGAATATTTTATTTTTAAAAAGTAATTATAATAACATGGGGAAAATATTCTTACAATTAATCATTAAGGCATAAAAATAGTTTTCCCACATGCACTTTATCCTCTGAAAATTGGTCTCAACCATAATTTGAAAAATACATAAAATCCTACCTTCCCACAAATCAGTAAGCCAGTAAACAAATGTTTTTTTGAGCTTCTACTATTGGTCAGATATTGTCCGATGGTACTAGACAGGGGCAAAGCATATACAATTAAAATTTTCAAACACCGATAAATGTGATGAAGGAAATATATGAAAATGTGAGAGCAAGCTGGAATCATTGAAGACAGATTCTCAACAGAAGTGAAGTCAAGAACAGGGGAAAGAAATAACAGTCTAGGGGAAGAGCATTCCAAAAAGAAGGAGCAAGGACAAACGGACCTAAGCAACAATGACCCTGGAAGACTGGAAATTAATAAAACAGAAGGGAAATTAGTATAAAAGAGAGTACATCATTAAGGAATGTTAAGCCAAGGAGTGCCTTGATCTACTTTATGTAACAGCCATTTACTTGCTGAATGGCCTTGGGCAAACTACTTAAACCTCTCTGTACCTGAATTTTCTCATCATCTATAAAATGGGGACAGTAATATCACCTGCTATGTAGAATTATGTGATTAAATAAAGATTAAATAAGTAAACATTTTATTAGTACTTAGAGCAGTGCTTGGGACAGTAAATATTAATATTAGCTTTATCATCACCAATTTAAAAAAATCATTCCGGCTGGTAGATGAGACCTGAGTACAGAAATGGAGACAGGTAAACCAGCTAGCAGGTCATTGCTATAATGTCCAGGCAAGAGTTGATTTTAAGCCAGTATTACAGAATGGGACAGATTTGCAATATAGTTTACAAGTAGAACTGACAGGATTACTTAATGAATATACAGAAAGAAGGAAAGAGAAATTAAATAAAACTCCTAATTATTAACCCCTTAATTAAGATATAGTTCATATACCATATAATTCATCCATTTAAAGTATACAGTTCAATAGCTATAGGTATTTCAGAATTGTACAACCATCACCACAATCAATTTTAGAACATTTTTTATTAACCTCCCAATAAAACCCTGTTCACCGTATGTGTCACCTCCCAATCTACCTGTTCTTCCAAGCCCTAGACAACCACTAATTTACTTTCTGTCGCTGCGAATTTCCCTATTGGGGACATGTGATATAACTGTAATCATACAGTATGTGGTCCTTTGTGGTTAATTCCTTTCACTTAGCATAATTGTTTCAAGGTTCATCCATGTTGAAAAATTTATTAGTACTACATATCTTATTTCTAAATGAGATTCCATTGTATAACTGTACCACATTTTATTTATTCATTTACCAGTTGATGAACATTTGGATCGTTTCACATTTGGGCTATTATGAACGTTTGGCTGCTATGAATATTCGTGTACAAGTTTTTGTGTGGACGTTTTCACTTCTCTTGGGTGTACACGCAGGAGTAGAATTGCTGGATATTATGGTAGCTCTATTTTAATTTTTAAGTAACTGCCTGACTACTTTCCAAAGGGTCTGCACCATTTTACATTCTCACCAGCAGTGTATGAGGGTTCCAGTGTCACTACATTCTCTCCAACAGTTATTATCTAGCTGTGCTGGTGGCTATGAAATGGTATCACACTGTGGTTTTGATTTGCATTTCCCTGATGACTTATGATGTTGAGCATCTTTTCAAAATGTGCTCATTAGCCATTTTACATCTTTGGAGATGTCTATTCAGACCTTTGCCCATTTTTAAATTGAGTTATTTGTCATTTCATTATTGAGTTGTAGGAGCAAAGCCAATACCTTAAGCAAAGCAAAGGTTACTTGAGAAAGAAATAATGGTCAAATCCAGTATGTCACAAAATTTGTAAGCTTTAAGGGCAAGGACTCAGCCATCACGCACTTTTAAGGATACATGTCCCTTGCAGAATGACTAGCAGAATCAGAAATATTTTAAAGAACAAATGAAAATACTGGGACTAGAACCCCTGACACAAGGACATGCCATGACCCTCAGTTCACACAGAAGGCTCTCACATTCAGAACTCATTTCCTACAGATAATAACAACTAAATTTCACTTCATGGGTCAATTCAAATCAGCTGGCAGTAATGACCTGGAACAATGTTTTAGAAGAGATACTGAAGTGATAACTGACTCTGAGGACACTAAGTTTATGAGATTGGTGGCATGAGTGGGAGGGCCCCAGCCCTAAGAAGGTTTATGTATCTTGAAAATACAAAAGCCACTGAAGAAGATTTTTTTTGAGGCACAAATGTTAATTTTAAAAGAAATTAGAGATATCCTGAGTATAATCTCAACATGTGAAAATGACCAAATGAAACGTAAGGATTGTGCTTCCACCAAAACATCACTTGCTGCCATTGTCAGAATCGGAACATTGAGTGAAAGGGGTCATTGATCTAACTTAGTACGCCATTTCATACATATCTTCTCCGTGCTGCTATCACCTAATCCTCATTTTCTTGTACCTAATTAAGCCAAAGTAGTGAGTCTGTTATTTTCTCAAGTAGTTGAACATGTGAATCAGACTAGAACGGTATCAGCAAGTCTTACCCCGTACACCCTAGTACCCTAGTACCATCCCTGTGTTGAGGGGGAGTGAGCTACCAGGCCAGGTCAGGCCTGGTTCTATAGGTCAAAATACAGGGTCCTTTAAAGCAAAGAGGGAGATACGGGGCTAGGAATTCAACAGATGAAACAGAGAAGTGAGAAAATGAAGTTGGGAAAAAAAATTTAGGATGTAATCATGGCAATCCATATACCAAAAGATAAATATTTATTTCCAACAAATATTACCTGTGCACTCATCACAGCAGGGACAACAGCTTTGGTCACTGGCCTTATGAGGTTTACAGTCTAGTGGGAAGGACAGCCAATATATAAATAAATACATGATCATATGTCCAAATAAAATCATAGCTTTATGCGCTCAGAAGTAAACAGGCTGCAATGACAGAAATAAGGAAGGGACCTAACTCAGATTGGGTGACGGAGCAAGGTCCCTCTGAGGAGATGACACGTAAGCTGAGACCTAGCACAGGAGGAGGCCAAAGCCACGTGTGTTGGACAGTGGGGGAGTCCAGGGGGTGTGAAGTGGAGTCGAAACAACAGTGTGAAAGTAATTATAAAATAATTACTCAGGTCTGATGACTGAATGACAGGGATGGGCTACAGCTTAACATGAATAAGAAGACAGAGTCGTTTCCTACAACCCCGTCAAGCCACAGTTTACAAAGGAATCCACTCTGCATTAACCATGGATCCAAAGGATTGTCACTGAACCTCCATAAGTTTCAATTTCCTTGTTAATAATTCAAGAACGAAAATGAAAGGTTATCTGAGAAATTATTAGGTTGGTGCAAAAGTAATTGTGGTTTAAAAGGTTAAAATAATTGCAAAAACTGCAATTACTTTTGCACCAACCTATATGTAACATCTCTAACATAGAGGTAGCATGTGATAGGTATTCAGGAAAATAATAGGTCCTTTTTTATTTATTTCCCATGTAGCCAATAAAAACTCTTCTAAATTCATTAGAAGGTGCTAAATTTTGAAAAATTAAAGGCCAGAGCCAAACAACTTTGTGCAGTCAAAATAGTGCCTAACACTCCATGGACTGAATGGCAAATAACCCTGGCTTGAGCAAAATATTTACTAAGCTCAACACTCTGAACCAAAGATAATATAACCTCTGTACTCCAAAGAATGAACTCTGTATTTAATAACTATCCAAATTCTTTGCTGTAATCTATACAACACAGAAAAAAAATCTAAGAAGGTAAATAAATCTTGAAATAACCTTCCTTCTGATTTACTAAAGCTGTCTTTACTACCCAGCTACATAAATCATTGTTTTATTCTCTACTACTTGTTTTTAAACAGATGTATAGAAAATTCAAAGACCTTAACCTATGCAAAACATTTCCATATACCTTTAATTTCCCTCCTTATATTTTGGTATTGTGTCTAGAGTCTTTATTGGAAGATGCCTTAAATCATTTTTTAAACATAAATAATTTTTTCATAAGTAGAAATAATAGTAGAGTATATGAGCTTCTATTTACATTCTTCATCTTGGACCTGCTAATGGGTTCTCAACAATCCTGGCAATCCTACTACAGATGAATCTCTCATCAAATGAATGATGGGACGCAACAATGGCCAACACAGCAGGCCCAGTACATCAGCCATGAGCCACACACGTCACTACTGAGCGTATGACACGTGGCTGGCTGGAGTGAGGTGTGCCATACGGGTAAAATACATCCCAGAACTCAAAAGCTTGGTACGAAAAAAAGAATGTAAAGTATCTCATAACTTTTCATATTAAACACATGTTGAAATGCTCATATCTGGGATATGATGTGTTATGCAAAATGTATTATTAAAATTAACTTCACGTTTTTTATTTTACCTTTCTTAATGTAAGAAAATTAACTTTCTTAATAAGATAATTTTAAATTATATACGTGGCTCACATTTGTGTCTCATTTATTTTGGGCAGCACTACATTTTAATTAAATCAACTGTATAAAGCTGCTATGTGAGTCAGGATATAAATAAACGAATAAATGAATAAATAAATAGATAAAATTCATGATATATCTCTGCTTAAATAATTTCACAATATTGCTTAATAACTGAGGAAAATGCTAAGTTTAAATAATTAGGCAAATGTTAAAGTTTATATTATATTTCATCCAATGAATAAACATGTATTAAATGCTTATGGGTCACACACTGTGATAGGTCATGAAATGCCAATATATTATTTAAGACAAGATCTAAGTTCTCATACGGTCCACAGTTTTATGGAATGCTATGAGCACAAAAATAAGTAAGTGCAATAAAATGCTTTTGGTGCTGTGAGAAAGGCACCAAATAGTTCTCTGCAAGGAACATGTGTGGGTATTTTTCTTGCTTCAGAGAATGGATAGTGCTACTGGTATTTGGTGTTTGGAGACCAGGATAAGAAAATGTTCTTCAACGTGTGGCAGCATCCTGCACTACAAAGAACTGCCCAGTTCAAAATATTCACAATGCCCCCACTAAGAAACACCCAGCGTCATGTCGCACTGTGGTCGGGATCACACTGCAGAACACAACACAGACTCAGTAATTGTTTTCTCATACTGGCTTCTAAACACTGGGGTGATTCCAGAGACTCCAGAGTGCAATCAACATAAGATGGCACATATACACACAAATATATCATACGTGTGTGTGTAATATATATGATAAAATATATCATATGTACATTATATATATACACACATATATATACATATATGTATATATATATGGTGTGTGTGTCGGTGACATTTTGCCACTCTTAGTGTAAGAGAAAAATAAGTTACTTGAAGCTTTTAAATAGAATTTCCATGTATAAGTAAATATCTTCTTTAAAAAATTTTTTCCCATTTGCAAATACTTTTGTTACTGAACAAGAATTCCAATCTTGGCATTGTTACCTGATTCCTAATTGACAAACAAGGGAGGGGGGTTGAGGGAGGGGAAGAGGGGGAGGAAGAGAGGGAGAGAGACTTGTGTCATTTATCAACAGAGGGGTCACTCCTTATTCCTTTAACCATTAGAAAGAATATGGCCAATCTAGAATGGTATCTATGGTGAGCAAAAGATAGTCACTTAATACAAAATGCCAGAATCTTTAAAGGAGAAACGAGTCAAACTACCATAAATAGAAATTAATGCATTCATTATTTGATAATGATAACTTGTAAATATGTATGAAATCTATAAAAATGTCACACTTCAGTGTGAAACCTCTTCATCTCTCCCACCCAAATCAAATAAAGATCCTTTGAAGAACTTACATTCTAGAATCTTACTCAGGCTTAAGGCAACAGGAATGTTTTAATCCATGCTTACATCAAGGATAGCAAAGCTATTTGCCTCAAAAATAAGGGTGTAGTACCCTTTCAAAACGCCTTACTATATAACTTAATTATCTCTATAAGAAGCGAAAAAAACTCTGAATCATAAATTATGGAAGGAAATCTAGCATAATGGTGGAACAGTGTCCAAAAACTGATACCCTTTTTGCATTAAAATATTCAGGGCTAATTGTGATTTTAGCACTTGTTTTTATCCTTGCTTTGTTCATTGGCCAAACTTAAACACTTCTCATCTCTTTCAATGAAAAGTGGTGCTATTATGTTCCTGGAAGCATGAGCAGGGTTCCTCAAAGCCTAATTTTAAGGTCTTAATTGGCTGAGGCAATGGGAGACCATACAAAGCCCACTTCACAGAAAAGGGCAAGATTGCCAGGTCACTTGAGAACAGATGAAGAGCTAACTGGAAGCTATTGCCGAAATCGTACAGTGTTCTGGGAAGTTTTACCAAATAGTAACTTCCACAGAATGGAACACAATCATCCATCATACCACAGAACCCAGAGGGGTTGAAGCTAGCTTGTAGAAACAGAACAATAAAACAGAAACAGTCATCTTCACTTAACAACCAAATAGCATAACAAGTCAGGCAGGCTTTATGGTGACTGAATACTGTGACTGGTTCTGCGATGTGTTGTTGATATCACATAATTGGTTATATCGTCTCAAAACCTCTAAGTCCCAGGAACCATATGCTTACAATTTAAGAGCGTTACTACTTAATAATACTTTTGTTCATTTGGTACTATTGGACCTGGAGTCTACTTCTACTTTTGCGAAGATGAATTAGTCATTCATCTATCCAACTATTTACCCAGCTAACATCTGTTGTATGTTATGTAATAAAAGACACTTAAGACACTGAATAAAATTATCTTGGCCCACAAGCAGTTCATTATTATTTAACTAATAATAATTAACAACTCATCAACATACACACATTATAACATTCAATTTGGAATAATTTTAAGTAAATAAATTCCTTTATCATCAACTCTAACCACCGATGACAGGTTCCCAAAACAAACAAAACAAGAACAATTTTTACTTGTGAAATTCAAGACTCCAAGGAAAAAGAAAAGTTAAAGGTCCAGAATTAATCTATAAAAAACTTTAAATTACTTTATGTTCATATTAAGAATAAAGGCACATAATTAAAAAATAAACCAAATAATATTTTACACTTTTGGAGTTAATAACAGTAAGGCCTTACTAACGATTTCCATATACCGTCAGACACTCTACTTCTACTGAAATTTCAATAAGATGCTTATAAATTTGTTTTATTTTGCTTTGACAAAAAAAAAAAAATGCGAGAGGTTTATTTTTTAGGACAGTTCCCCATAAAATTAAAACTTTCTTATTATTTACTCTAGACTACCTACCGTAGATATTTTTTTTTTTTTTAAGATTTTATTGGGGAAGGCAAACAGGATTTTATTGGGGAACATTGTGTACTTCCAGGACTTTTTTCCAAGTCAAGTTGTTGTCCTTTCAATCTTAGTTGTGGAGGACGCAGCTCAGCTCCAGGTCCGGGTCCGGGTCCAGTTGCCGTTGCTAGTTGCAGGGGGCACAGCCCACCATCCCTTGCAGGAGTCAAACCGGCAACTTTGTGGTTGAGAGGATGCGCTCCAACCAACTGAGCCATCCGGGAGCTCAGCGGCGGCTCAGCAGCAGCTCAGCTCAAGGTGCCGTGTTCAATCTTAGTTGTAGGGAGCGGAGCCCACTGTACCTTGTGGGACTGGAGGAGTTGAACTGGCAGCCTTGTGGTTGAGAGCCCACTGGCCCATGTGGGAATTGAACCAGCAGCCTTCGGAGTTAGGAGCATGGAGCTCTAACCGCCTGAGCCACCGGGCCGGCCCCCCTACCCTAGATTTTTATGCCTTTGTCATTCACTCATTACTTTACTCAACCCTTTATTGAGCACCTACTATATGATGCTGCAAAGACTAAGAAAAAACAATTATTATTATCATTAAGTTCTACCTCCACCTCCCCTATTATAAATCAAGGGTGTTTTATTTGTTTGACTTTATTCTCTATCAACCACTGGAATTTTCAAGAATTATAACATGCGAGAATTTGGTAAGATAAAGTTCATGTTGCTCAAAGATATTGTAATTCACAATCAAAATTAAAGACTAAGGAAAAAAATCTCCTTCTGGAGAAAATAGGCAGCATTAAAAAACCCAAAAACCTTAAATGGTCTTATTCCATTTAATTAACGTACATGGAATGATCAGACATTGGTATTTTTCAGTTACAGTTGCAGATGTTTAGAAATTACAAATGAGGCACACGAGATGTAAAAGAACTATTGTCCCCCCCACAGTAAATGTTTGCTAATAAATGCTCTAACCATTCATTTATTCTGTTCCATCACCTGGAATAAGAAAAGGAAGAAGTAATATAAGGGACTATATATAAAAATAAATAAGAACCCTGTTAAGATCCTTTTTGTAGGCAATCAGCATGTCTCCCCTTTCCCTTCCCAATCTCTAAATTCCCCAAAGCACAGGTACTTCTTTCATTCCCTTGCAGCTTAGAAACCCCAGACATCTCCTCTCTCCCATTACCATAGCAGCTACGATGTGTCTGATTTAGCCATAACAGGTGCTAATAACATCTGACTAGCGGGGAAACTTTCTAGTAACAAAAATCACAAATAAACACTTCTCTTTATGAGTGCTACCATAATCGACAATTTATATTCTCACAGGAAGAAGAAGGAAAGAAGGAAAGATCCCTTCAGTGGTTGCTTCTTCAGGAGCACCAAACCTACATGAAAAGAAGAACTCTAGAACCAACCACAGCCACTCCATCAACAAATGTTCCTTTATGTGAAATATACACCCACAGCTACATCATCCCTTTCATAGCTTTATATGTAAACTTTTCTGTAAATCTGTATCTGAACTATATTTGGTAATTATTTTACTAAAACTAAAAGGATATATTTTTCACATTTGGAAACCAATGGAACAACACGCACTCCAAAGATACTAATAGGCAGTAACTGAAAATAAGTCAACTTTAGCTTTCTTATGGCTTGCCTGAGCAAGACGAGTACTTTAATTAACACAAAGTGAACTGAAGGAGAAAAAGTAAACCATACAGCCAAATGAGCATTATATCGCCATGGATCATATTTAATATTTCTGCCCAGGTAATAAGAATAAATGGATATTTCAAAGAGAAGGGGTTTTCAAAAAATTAATGACTTTAAAAAAGTTAATGAGCATAGTTAATGATTACATACCAAGTTGTTACAAAATGAACTTTTAGGTTGAGATGCTGAAAGGTGAATGAAATATTTGAGAATTAGAAATTTAAATGAGGGACCCATTTCAAGGTACTCCTGGAGGAAAACTGAAAAAAGACTGCAAAAAAAAAATGCAAATGGAAAATAAAATAGCTGTAGAAAAGTAACAGGATGCTTACTAGTCACCTGGAAATGGTTATGGAGGCATGGAGATTTAAAGACCAATATAGTTTAAAGTTTTAAAAATCAATAAATAAAAGAGCTTTTCATGCAGAAGCCTCAGGAGGAGGTACAGATATCCATTCTAGCTCATTGCAGGTGCCAGAGGCAGCTGAACAAAGGCAGAGAGAGCAAATCCTAAAGCAGCCCTCTGCAAGAAAGTACATTTTACATGTTTGCTCCACAGATTCCAAAAGGAAATAGAAAATGGGTACATTTCCACAGGAACTGTATAAAAAACAGTAGTATTGAATTCAAACACAAAAAGCAGAAAAATATTCCAAATTTTCATTAACTCTTAATCTTTTTTCTAGGAGGGTGACCACTTTACTGCATATCTGGATACCAAGCACACCTCTACAAGGACCTAAGGGAGACTACGTGAGATGTCATGGGAAGGGCCTCACGTACCAGTGGATTGAGTGAGACATGGAGGAGAAGTATATCCTGAGAGGGAATGAGACATTTGCTGTCCTGAGCTGCCCAGTGGACCAGGGGAAGCAGCTATTCCTCAGCATTAATTCTTATTCTTAATACATTTAAATCAAAGTGTCTTTAATTTTCTCTTAATAATTGATTAGATTATTTCTCTGCCTGGGTTAGGGGAGGAACAAAAAAAAGTGGTAATTTTTAGCTTTAGAAAATTAGTGCAAACATACATGCAGTTATCAATACTGCAGAACAGTATAAATCTGGTGTGCCAGAGTTGCATTTACTTTGATTTACAACTGGAATGTAAGCACATATTAATTATTTCTATTTTTCCTCTTTTAACAGCTTATTTTTCAGAAGAACTTTTACATGAAGAATGTTTGCTTGGAAATGAGGTATTTCACTGAAATTGCATTTACTTCACTTTTCCTTTAAGGAACACCATTATGATAAACACATTTAGTGAAATAGTATGAGAACTGGGGTGAGAGTATCTCTGAAGATGTATTAAATACATTGCAGCCATTTTCTCTTCCCTATACTGGCCTAAGTAACATTTTATCCTCACCAGAACAAAGATAAGAATATTAAAAGGGAAAGCATGGGAGGCCTCACAGATATGGAAGAACAAGAGACGGTGTTACTTAGATATACACCTCCGTGGAGTGTTCACATTAAATAGCCATAGCCACAAGCCACAGAGCGCCTGGAAAGCAAGACCAGACCTTTATTTAAATGAGAGTTCGCAATTTCAGCTATAGAAATAATTAACTTCTATATTTGTTCATAATCATCAGCATTTCATTGCAACTAAACCATACTACAAACATGTCTCCCCTTCAGAAGATCTTGGAAAAAGTCTCCTTCCAACTGCCATAGACATTTTGGTTTCTAGTAACCTAATAACTTCAAAGTATTTTACATCTTACCTACATCTTTCCAGCTGTTGTTTACATCTCTTTTATCAAGATGAAAGTGCTTCTTCTGTTAAGGTATGTTGAGTCATTCCATAGTCAGAACAGAAGAAGGTAGAGAGAGATATCAACCTGAGGGCAACTGCTATTAACACTGTCAGACTCAGCTGAGGATCTAGCGGGAGATATGACTATATTAAGGGGAAAAAGTAGGAAGAAACTGTGCATCATAGATTGGATATTTACCTGCCTGACCCCAGTGAAATTTGAAAGCTTTGAAGAGAGCCAAATTTCTCATGACCACAAAAGTATAAGTTAGACAGAATAGTTCTTGGAAATAATTGTTCCAAGAGATTTATGTAGCTGGTTCTGAAAACTCGGTTGTTTGTTCCAAGAGATTTATGTAGCTGGTTCTGAAAACTTGTCCACTTGGTTGTCCTGAAAACTATAGTATCCTTTAATCACTCTGAATTTTAGAAACACTACAGAAAGGTGTGGTCTTGGATGACTGATTAGAAAGGAGATATCATTTTCATGGCGGAGGTATACATAAGACCTTAGTTTTCTATTTTGGGGAGAGAGTGTGTATATAATTCTAGAATTAGTTTCATTTATTGGGCCTGAGGCTTTAAGTTCCCACGATGTACTCAAGAAATTATAGGCTATCACATACTAAAATAATGGAAAGAAAGTTTTGGAAATATTATACCTATCACAAGTAAAGAGTTTCTATCTAAACAGCTAACCTGACCATTTTTTTTTTCTGGATAAGCACTTCTAGTGCGTCAGTTGTTCTTGTATCCAAAAAGACTTTGAGATTTTGAAAGATCAATTTTCTTTCTAACATTTTTAACAAAAACTTAATCATTTTACAACTTCAAGGAAGAGATCCCAACAAAACAAGGAAAGACAGGTTGTTTCCGATTAGCCAGGGCTCTTGAAGTTGATTGAGTAGCACTGGTTCCTTCTGATGTGGGAGGAACACAAGCTTGAGGTTTACAAGGTCCTCTGTCCAAACTGTGAGAAACAACCTACCCCCATTTTCCTCCCAGACTCAGCTGCCTCACTGTAAAATGGGATTAATAATCGCACATGGTTGTTTTAAGGACTAAATGAGGCATCACATTTATGTATACAAACTTGAATAGTAATTAGCAAGCTCTCAAGAAATGTTAGCTTCCTTCTTTCTCCTAAGGTTACGTCAAAGACAAGTGAGGGTGAACACTTGAACATAAAGGTCTAACATAAACTACTGCGATAAGGAATCTTTTCAAAATGTGACATGATTAAAAAATGAATTCTAAATACTAAAGTACATGTCAATAGCCTCAACAGGAAACAAAGCAAATCTATAATCTCTCACGATTGATGTGGTGATCAACTGTGATGAACAATTAAATGACTTGTCTAAATCTAGGAAGGAGAACGTGTGTATCGATATCTTTCCAAATACTATTAGGAAGAACTTGAAGGACTTTACTCTGGAAAGATAAATAGGGGAAAGATTCTCTTATTTTCAAGTATCTTAGTTTCAAAAGATGTAGTGAAAACAGCTTAGCTAACAAAGGACATCGTCAGAATACTTTGGTGAGGTAATTCTGAGTTATTGTCTAATACTTCATATTTGTTCCTGTGTCTTGAAAAAGCAGAAAATAATAATTTGTTTTCTTTCTGATTGTAGAAAAGATCTAAATGTCTAGTGTAGATATGGTAAAGGGATATGGCTTCTGATGAAGACACCATAATAAATGGGATAAAGAAGAAGGAGGCTAAATCTGGGCCATCCATCCATCCATCCATCCTCCATCCACCCACCCACCTGTCCACCTAGCCAACAATCCAATAAGTATGCTTATTTCCTGTTTAACTATAAAACATGGTGCCAGGTGCAATGGAAAAATAATGGTCTATAAAAAAGAGATTAAAACTTAGTATAAGAAGATATATATGCAGATACCCAAAGGAAAAGGCAGCAATGGCAAAAACCATGTAATTATATCCTAAAGTTTAAACAGTAATGGGGTGGTAAAAGTAAAAACGTCCACTAGCAAGGGTGATAACAAGGGTTGAATTTTCACAGGAAGCGAGGAGGAAAAGGGGCGGGGGGGGCTACTGTAAGAATCTGAACTTTACTCGTGCAGCAGGGAGAAAGCCACTGAAGGGGTCTGAGCTGAGGAGTCACAGGCTCAAAGCTGCATTTAATGAAGATTCATCTGGCAGAACTGATTAGAACAGCATTTGTGTGTGTGTGCATATGTGTGTGTTTTCTCTAAGGAAACGCTATTGGGTGGAGGTCAACCGTAGGGTGTGTTGCAAGTAATTTATTATAAAAATACAAAACCAAAGTTTAGAATGATTTACTTTCTTTTATTAATGTCAGCATATTCAAGGTTATTTCTAAAAGATGTCACCCTGACTAAATGCTTTATTAAATAAGAGAGAAATGAACGGAGGGTAGGAACAGTGTGAATTTGAACATACCAGCTGGAGGAACAGTCATCTGTGTTGGGTCTCTGGCAGGCTCGTAAGTGAAGACGAGTCAAGTAGAAGGTAGACACTAGAGGTTAGGAATATCTTCAGATAAGAAATGTCTGCAATCCTTGAAGATATGATGTAATAAAGAGCTAAATAAGACAGAGATAGTCTAAATGGAGAGTGAGGAGAGTAGGCATGTGAGAAACTCTCTAGGAAAACTGTAAAGTCATTAGTTATAGGGCACAAAGAAGTGGGAGAAAGTAATCTTTCTTTCAAATAAATCCTAAGTGTAAGGATAGGTTTTTGGTGGTGGCGTTTTGTTTTTGTTCTTTTACTTTTTATTTTTGAAATAATTTCAAAATTACAGAAAATTTTCAAAAATCATACAAAGACCTTTCTATTGTCAGCAGTCTGATTTAAAAAAATAGCACAATGTAAATTTCACAAAAATAAAATAAATGGCCCATTTCAGGCTAGAAAAAAAAAAGACAGTGTACATGCCACATTCTCTTAAGTGGCTTAATAATAATATATTCATAGAAAGAGGGAATGTGGCAAAATATAAGGATAGTTTTAAATGCTCTCATAAGTAATAGATGAATGGGTGAGTGGCAGGAAAACTAAATCAATCAATAAATAATGTACAGAGAAAACATAACCATGCAACCGCATGTCTACCTTACATGTTAGGGAAAATGCCTCCAATTTGTAAATCCCTTCCTAGTTCTGTCCTACAAATAAATTCTAAGAAAGTATCCTCTGTTCAGCTGTACACCAACTGTAGAAGTGGTACAGAGATTCAGAGGAAGAGGAAGGAAAAACAAAGAAATCAGCTGAAAGGAGTTTCTCAGAACACTAGGAACAGTGAAACCAAACAAAAAACCCTGAAAATGTTGACCACCATTGGCAGAGATAAATCAAGTACATGAGAACCTTACGAAATACGGAGTGTTTTTCTGAATCAATGCCTTGAACATCACAGCAATTCTAGAGCATTGAGAAAAAAACCCACAAAAACAACTTTATCATATCTCTATTATTAGTAAACATACTCATCCTTAGAGCCATCTATAAGGCCAGAATAATGGTGTTAGTGTAACAGAGGGATCACTAAACTGGCTCTCTGCCTTGGATGTCCACACATGACAAGTATTTACCTCTGGATGCAGCTTGTGAAAAATACAGTTTTGAGAAATTTTCTACAATGTGGATTAAAACTCAAAAGGTTTCTACTAAACGGATCTCTCAAAAGTCTTACATAGAAAACCCAGTAGCTACCTCCCCTTAATCCCATCCTTTTCTCCAATATTAGGTTGGTGCAAAAGTAACTGCGGTTTAAAAAGGTCAAAAATTGCAAAACCACAATTACTTTTGCACCAACCTAATAGGCATTGAACATATACAAGGCAAAAATCAATGAAACCCAATCACAGCTGTTGAGGAGCTAACAGTCAAAATAAGAAAACCACTACGCAAAATACCGTGATGTGCAACTGCCAAAAACAGTATTCAAAGTGCTAAAAAGGTAATAGAAAAAGTGCCTAATTTTTGCCCTTGTTTTTTCCAGGAGTCACTTCTCCACCTTTACTTTCGACCTCATCCACTGTCATATCTTTCTTGCTATACCAATAACCTTTCTTTCATCTATTCAACCTCTGGAATTCCTGGATCCTTCTACTCAACATTTATAGCCATGTGAAGCTCATCTATGATCAGTAGCAAATAGAAAATACTCTAAAAGTTGTATTCATTCTACTATTAAAAACTGAAACTATCTTAGACATACAGTTTTAATATTCTTTGCTTATTTTTATGATATTCAGGTATTTAAATTTTTTTTACATGTTAATCTAGCGCTAACTCAAATCGTAGTACAAAATGGAGCTAGAATTACTAATAACAATGTTATAATGTCCCTAAATGAATCAGGAAGTGCTTAGAGAATATTGTTATGAAATGAATAAAAATATAAATGGTTTAAATACTTCTACTGTAACATGTAATACAAAACTGAAATATTACCAAAGACAGATATTGCTACCAATCCCAGAGTATCATAAACAAAATGTAAATCACTCCAATAAAATTATTTAATCAACTTCTGCCAAATATTTGCTGATTTGCCTTTTGGTACAGAGTTCATTTTGGTTATGCAGAATTCACTGTGAGTGATATTTTTTTTCAGTAAACATTAATATCATGGCTACCCTAAAAATGTGTAGCTGTCATTCATTCACCATGTCATTCACTTATTCAACAAATATTTGACACATCTACTACCGTGTTTCCCCAAAAATAAGACCTAGACAATCAGCTCTAATGCATCTTTTGGAGCAAAAATTAATATAAGACACGGTCTTATATCATATAAGACCCGGTATTATATTGTATTATATATATTATATTATATTATATTATATTATATTATATTATATTATATTATATTATATTATATTATACCCGGTCTTATATTATAATAAAATAAGACAGGGTTTTTGCTCCAAAAGACGCATTAGAGCTGATTGTCCAGCTAGGTCTTATTTTCGGGGAAACATGGTATGTGCCAGGTTCTTCCTAGGCAGTGGGGAATACAGCGTTGAAGAAAACAAAAAAATCACTACCTTCATGAATCTGCATTACAGTTGATATATTCAGTTAAACTCACTTCTCAATTATGTGTCTGTCCAAAATTCGAGGCAAGAAATACCGCATTTTGCCATGTATAATACGCACTTTTTTGCCCAGATTTGTGAGGGAAAATTATATATGGGTAGTATCTATATAAATGGTTTTAATTCTTTTATTTATACTTATAAGTTAAAAGTGTAACTCTGGAAATCAGTAACGATAATCCGTATGCAAAATAATACCCTGGAATACGATGATCGGTTTTGTTGAACTTATGATGAACTTGCAACGTCAGAGTTCTTGGCCTTAATACTGTAAATTTGTTAACGGTACATAGAATTTCTTGTACGTTGTATCTGTTCTTGTGTTTTGCAATTATTTGTTACATAAAATTTCTTGTACCATAATATGTTAAAAAATAAATGCTAAAATTCCTTTATAATACAAAAAAACAAGTACCTAAAAGTAAACATATAAAAATTTGAATTAAAAAATTGAAATGAAAGATTTTTTCCCCCTGAAAGTTTGGGCCAAAAACGTGGGTGCGCATCATACACAGCAAATCTTTCTGGGCTAGGACGGTCCTCTGAATGCTGCCACACCCACAGTCATTACTAAGATAAGACTTAAAACTGATGAACTAAAAAAAAAAAAAAAAAAGTAGGTCTATAATGCATCTTTTATCCACTGCCTACTTGCTGATTAAGGTACAGATGTTAATCAAAAACAAAGCACCAACCTGAGCAGTTAGTCCTTTGCTGCCAAACAGTACTTTCTGAAAGTGGCTGGAGGACTATTTATTTCCCTTCTTCCACACCCTACTGGTACTTCTCTTATATTCAGAAAAGTTTAGTCCATAACAAAGAGGTCTTGACAATGGTTTAGTTTATCCCTACATGTACATTCCCAATATGTGGTATATGACAGGAAGGGACACACTCAGGAAGCCTGAATCGACACGCCATGCTGCTGAGAATTACTGTCTTTCTACGTATTATATTTATCATAGTATCAGATGAGTAGGAATCCACCTATCCCAACAAAGCCAAATGTGTATAACACCTACTCCAAAATGGAAAATGGGCAAAAAAATCAAATTTCATCTTTAAGGAAAAGGAATTTCAATGGCCATGTCAATTTCTAATTATTCCAGAAAGAAAAATTACGTATACTAATTAGTCACAGCCACAACCACAGAGTGACTGGAAAGCAAGAAGGGTCCTTTGTTTAAATAAAGAGTCTGTAATTTCAGTTTAAAATAATAAGTTAAGGAAATTGCCTGCTATATCCGTTCAGAATCATTAGCATGTTCTCCAGCAAGAATACACTACATCACACTATATAGATTTTCCTCCTTCTGAAGATGTTTGAAGAAAGGAATCCTTCCAACTTACACATAAATTTTAGATGTTAGTAAACCTCATAGTTTCAAAATATTCTTATAGAGGAATACTGGAATGTACAGGAACACTGAGTTATTAGAATATTCAGAAGGCAGGCAGCAGTTGGTTTATTAAAAATAACTACTTACACAAGTTAAAATAATATCATACCTAAATCCTCCTAGCTGCAGTTTACATCTCTGTACTCGTCTTCATTGCTAATCATAATAATGAAGAATATCCCAGTCAACAATTACTTAATTTCTAAGAGGTCCATGGCATTAACTCTTTAAGACATTTTTCCTCCTTTTGGAGCACTCAAAGCACAAATCCTCAGGCCCAAATAGCCCAAGAAGCCTAAGACAACTCAGGTCTACAAATCTGGCAGCATTCACTGATAAAATCTCCTTGTACATGCACCTCGGTTAACCTGGCATGTGTCAGTTAATGTGACATTAAATCAAACTAAAAATATTTGTGCAGAGAATGGCATTAATTCCAGCAAAGAGAAAGTTTCTCTGTCATGTTTCATTTACAGATAGGTCAACCTTGTTTTACCTAGGAAATACATTTCTAATATGATGAAGGGAATCAAATATAAATTTCAACAACTGACTTTGATACTTCAGAAATATCTAAATTTAATCATCAGTTTTGCTGCCCTTCACCTCTTCTGTGGATACCACTATGAACAAACGCTGATGCATGCATGAAGAGATCAGTATGCAGAAAAATCCTGCAGAGAATCTCTCTTCCTCCTCTCCATCTCTTGGAAATCATGCTGCATTCTTTAAGATTCAAATCAAATCACAAGTCGTCCTAAAACCCTCCACCTATGGACCTCAACTGAAGTAGTCAATACTCCCCTTTTTACCAGGAACATGCTGCTTATATTTCTAGTAACACATTTATTTCATCCTACTGCCTAGCAAACATGTTTCTAAGTCTCCAACTATAACAGCCTTTGCTTGGTCTTCATTACTTGTATCACAAGATAGCAACATCTTACACATGTAAGGCAACAATTATCATATCATTTCTGTTACAAAAGTTTGAGTCTTCCTGAAACTCTTTTGTCATTTATAATTTTAAAAAACAGAGGGGGGAAAAAATTGAACGCCCCCTTTCTCTCCAAATCAGCCCTTACTTCCTGACTTCCCTATTTCTCCCAAAGGCAAAATCACTGAGACCTTAGAATCTCTTATGAGATTCTATGAGTCTTCTTTCTCTCTCACACCATCTAATCTTGGCGCTAAATCACCCACAAGATCTTTTAATTTGTTTCCACTACTAATATCCTTCTTCAGTCCTTCTTTTGCTTTTATTGAGACTCTTACACCATAGGCTCCTTACGGGATGATTCCCACAATCAACACTAAGACAGGCTCTAATAATAATAGCATAGTTTCAAAATATATGAAGCAAAATAAATGACACTAACACTAAACAAACAAACAAAAACCTCATAGTAAAAACTGGATATTCTAACAATCCTCTATCAGTTATTGATAGAAGTAGACAAAATCAGTACGGATATAGAAATCACTAGGGACATAGAACATTGTGAAACAATTTGGCATGACTGATATTTATAGGACATTTCACAATAAATGCAGAACACAACTTATTTAATAGTGCACATGGAAAGTTCACCAAGGTAGACCATATTTGGGGCCATAAAACTAGTCATGATAAATTTCAAAGGATCAAAATCATGGAGAGTATGTTCTATGACCACAAGTTAGTTAGAAATCAATAATAAAATATCTAAAAAAACCTCTCTACATAATTGGAAATGAAGCAGACAGTATACTTCTCAAAAAAACCCAGGGGTCAAAGAAGAAATCATAAGAAAAGTATTTTCCACTTCAAACTAAATGATAATGAAAACACAACTTAGCAAAATTTGTGGAATATACTTAGAAAGTATTGCTAAGATGAAAATTTATAAACTTTAAATGCCTATATTTGGAAACAAAGGCATTAAAATAAAGCTTCCAACTTAAGAAGCTAGAAAAAGAGCAAATGATACACAATATAAGCAAAAGGAAGGAAATAAAAATAAGATTAGAGATCAATAAAATATAAAAAACAATAAAAAAGTAAAAATTCATTTCTTTAAAAATATTAATGAAACACTCAGCAAGTCTTACAAAGAAAAGAGAGAATACAAATTACTTTTATAGGAATATAATAGGAGGCATCAGTATAGATCTTACAGAAATAAAAAACGATTAAACAGAAGATATAAAAAAATCATTGCTAATAGATTTTACAACTTATATGAAATGGACAAATATACTGAAAGGCATAAATTAATAAAACTGACTCAAAAGAAATAGAAATTCTGAATAGCCATATAGCTCTTAAAGAATTTGAATTCAAAATTAAAAACCTTCCCAAAATGAAAACTACAGGCCCAGAGGATTAATTGATGAATTCTATCATACAAAAAAATGAAATAATACAAACTTTCCACAAAAACAACAATAATAAAAGCTACTCGAACTAATAAATGAGCTTAATAAGGTTGCCGAATACAAGTTCAATATACAAAAAAAAAAATCAACTGTATTTCTATATACAAGAATGTTGGAAATTCAAATTTTAAATGCTATTTAACATAACATCACAACTCAGAAAAAATTAGGAATAAATCTTAAAAAGATGTGCATCAATTTGGCATAATTGACCTATTTACTGAAAACTATAAAACATCCATGAGAAAAGTTAAAAAAAAAAAAAGCTAAATAAATGGATTAATAGACCATGTTCATAGACTAAAAGACTCAATATGAAGATGACCATTTTCCTTAAATTAATCTATACATTCAACATAATCCTATCAAAAACACTAGTAGATCCTTTTTAAAAATGTGAAAGGCTAATTCTAAGATGCAGAAAGAAGTCCAAATGCTCTATAGATACAAAGCAAGCAACAAATTTTCATTAAATACAAAAAGTAGAAATAAAAGCAATCACCTTGAGAGATTACAAGATTTACAGTCTTACCTTTTGAAGCTTTTATGAAAAAGTTGGGCATTTGAATAAAATTATTTAAATGCACAAATATTTGGTTCTTTTGGATTTGTCCCCACTCAGTTTTACATATTTATAATACATTATAGCATTAATCCATACACAAAGAAAGAAATTATTTACAGAGTGACAATATTAATAATGTTTGCTAAAAGGAAAACTGGGGTGTACTCTAGTGCTAATTAGTGGATTTTCCATAACATGTATAGTGACTATACAGCATTTTATCTATAAGTTCCATAATTAGTATTGTTGTGGAACTTATAGAGCAGCAATACTCAGAGTGGTTTGGGGACTGCCCAAGACTCCTTAATAATAGGACTAAGATATTTGTGGCCTTTTGCACACTCAATTTCTCATAAATGTAAAGTACCGTTTTTCCAGAGGCTCCATGACATGTAATATAACAACAGATAAAATGAAAATGCAGCTGTCTTAAGACAGCAATAAAGAGATTGACAAAAGTACAAACAATAGCATTCTTCAGTGTTTTTGTCTTGGAAAATAGTTAAATTTCATTAATTTTTATGTTAGGGTTTCCCATCCATTCTCAGGAATTTTTTTCGCTTTCCTGTTCCCAAATCCCCAGATGTAAACTGCTTTCTGTTCTCCACGATGAATCGTTTCCACAAAGTGACGGCCGATACTACCAACCACCTGGGTTCAAGGAGCTGATTTTCCCAATTTCCCAACCAACTTTCTTGGGATTCAGGAACAGAAAAGTGAAAAAATTCCCGAGAATGGGTGGGAATTCCCGCCCAGAAACCCTATTACATGTAATGGGTTTATAATTATTGTCTTAAAGGGATAAATATTTGTATTTCTTAGTTTTAATTTTTAATATGGTAAATATTGACACACATAATGCACAATAAAATTTTTGAGAACTCAAAGAGCTTTTAAGACTATAAAGTGGTCCTGATACCAGAAAAAATGAGAATCACTACAGTACAGTAATAAATAATTTTTAAGTGGTACATAGGGAGAGCATAATCCTGATCACTAAAATGAAAAACAAAAATATTATTTTTTTATAAGAAAGATAACCATATGTAAATGTTTAGTTTTTCTTAGCAGGACACTATATTAAGCCTCTTTCTGGATCTTAAATTAATAAAGTTCACCAACAAAGAAAAGGCCTAAGGCCAACATAACATAAGACACACATATGATTCCCAAACATAATTGCTGTTTTCATTTTTCCTGTCATTATGCATCTCTAGTATAAACGAACAGAAAAACAGTTTTCCAAGTCTCTTGTCTACCTTTTAAAGTTAAGTATTGCCCATTAAGCATATTAAACCCTGCCCCCTGCTCTCCCAAGCTCTCCTTCCCTTACTTTACCGTTTTCACCATTGTGCTTATAACCTTCTAACACATTATACAATGCACCTATTTATTACATGTATTTTCTGTCACCCCACTCAATATAACATAAACAAGAGTAGTATTTTTTCTGATTTATTCACTAATGTATCCTCAGCACCTGTTAACAGTGCCTAAGACAAAAATAGGAACAAAATAAATATTTGTTGAATGAATTAATAGATATTTTACTGAAGTAAAATGTAAATTTTGACATTTTACCAGAGGAAAACAAACACATCTTACCACATTAACACTTTCAAATGGCCAGCAGACACAAGTGCCATCTATGTACACAGGACAGATATGGTAGCTGCTGGAAAAACTCTCAGGGCAGAAGAGTTTTACCTTCTGAATCCAGAAATGGAGAGATAAGGGAAGAAGATGGGAGTAGTGTGAACTAGAAGCAAAAGTAGGGTTTGTTGTTTTTCTCCCCAATCCTAAGTTTCTAGGAGCACAAACAGAAAAATAAATAAATAAAAGTAAGAGCAGTTAACACACCTCTTTTCTCCTGGTGGATTTCTTCCAGAAGCTGCTCCTGCCTTTCTATCTGTTCAAAGAGACACTGGAGCTCAGATTCCTTGTTTTCAGTCATATTCCTGAGTTGTTGTCTGCACAGCATTAGCTCGTGCCTCAAACTTTTCTCTCGGTTTTCTCTCTCTTTCAGTTCCTCACAGAGCCATTGAAGTTTAGTCTGAAAAAAAAAAAAGACATTTATATCTAATTTTTAAAAAAATAAATAAAAGACAGAAATCTAGAAAACAGTAGCATTTCAAAACATTAGGAAAAAATAACGTAATGATAATCTGAACCAATATAGACAATAACAGATCTAAGCAAAATAAAAAGTACATAATGGATTATTTCAGTTAGAACTTGGTGCAAAAATTAACCATGATTTTCTTGGATTTTCATGAAATATTTGGTATCATTGATCATCTTTGGAAAGGCATTCCTACAGAGAGGTTAGGGCCACCAGAATTCCAATCATAACATAATTAGTCCCTAATTTGGAATTCTAGGCAGTTTAGTACAGCATTTTAAAATCAAAACCAGAATAGTACTAGAGACTCATTAATAAAAGAAGGTTGTATTTCAGAGATTAGAAAAAATTCCTAGTTTTGCTTCCTAAAAATGCATATCCCCAGGGTCTAGCTAATCAGATAGATTCTCTGTAGGCTGAGGGAGAATAAATACATCAGCATTTGCCCACTTTGAAGAGACTAGGAAATTAATCTAAGCAACTCTCCTTTCCATGGATTTTAACCATACCATCTATAATATTTAATCTGCTCTTGCCCAGTGATTGAACTAGAAATTTATAAAATAACTTCACTTTTCTCTTTTCTCAGTGCTTTCCTACTTACTCCATCCCAGTCTTTGGCCTGTGTTAAGTACCATTGATAAGAAGCAATAATGAAGAAACAAAAAATCTGTTTTGTCATAGCAATAATCCTACCGGTTCTGATAAAAACAAAACAGTAACAAAGAAACAAAAATACTCTGAAAACAAAGCATTAATCGGGCTTGATATGTGTTATGGACTGAATCGTGTACCCCAAAATTCATATTTTGAAGCCCTAAACCTCAGTGTGATTGCATTTGGAGACAGGATTCTGAGCAAGGTAGTTAAGGTTAAATAGGTCATAAGGATGGGGCCCTAAACCAATAGGGCTGGTGTCCTTAAAAGAAGAGGAAGAGACACAAGGGCTTATAGGCAAGCTTGCACTCCCCCACCTTTCTTTAGATTCCCAACCCCCAACTTCCCCAAACCACCCCATCCAACCCCACCCCTGCAAGAAAGGTGGCATTCTACAAGCCAGGAACAGGACTCTCCAGAAACCAAGCCTGGCACCTTGATCTTGGACTTCTAGCCTTTAAAACGGTGAGAAAACAAATGTCTGTTGTTTAAGTCACGCAGTCAGTGGGGTTTTGTTATGGGAGCTTGAGCAGACTTATGCGGCTTTAGTTTATTCCTATGATGCCTTTACTCCACTGCCACACAAAATTTAAAACTAGGCTATAGTTAGATGCTTTTTATGAATTGAATATGTATGCAGAATATATTATTAATCCCACAAAATACCAACTTATGGAAATTTAATCAACCAATAATCAATTATGAGAATCAGTGTGTGTTAAACAACCAACATCCTCATTACGTATCTTGGAGAAACAGCTTGTAAAATAGTATAACTTCAACAACTCCAAATAATAATTAGCTGAAAAGGCTATTAATCACTGTGCAAACACCATTCTATTAACCACTCACAAGAGCATTTTATAGATAACATAATATGCTCATTTATTTAACTACATCATGTATTGCTAAATACACCAAAATAGGGGAAGAATTTCTGAATAAGGCAGTTTTTTACCTTCATACTTGACAGTTTGCAATTACGTGGGAATATTCATAATTATTTAGTAAAACAATCAAATGATCTCTTTAATCTACAACAATCTCCTCTACTGAGATTTAGTACAGTAATACACTAAAGTCAATAAGGAATGACTCAAAGCTAAAAACCAAGGGACACAGAAAATCTGAATAAAAAGACTACAGCTGATAGAGTTAGCAATATGAGGACCCGTAATTTTGCTGCTTGTAACTACTAAGCTTCCTTCACCAAAACTCTAAAAAGAATTTTGAGAGGAAATATTTCTATAACAAGTATGAAAAAAGGGGATGGCAAATTTTTAGAATGTGTTAGGCCATCAAAACAAGAATTAAACCAGCACTGCAAATTTCAAATCCAAGTAAACCCCAAAATATAATTCTTTCAGTAATACTTCCCCACTTTTCTCCTTAGTTATGAATATAATCAAGCAAAAAGCAAATATATCTCCTTGATGAGAGTACATATTTAAAAATACAAAACACCTTTCTCCAACGGAACTGAATGTGTTCTGTGTACACAAAATCTAAAATATATTTCCAACAAATGAATGAAGACATCTGTATCATATTTTTATGTCTACGCCAAAAGGATAAAATACCAGAGGATAATTCACATCATTCAACAAGAATTAAATACACTGGTCTAATACTTCTCACACAATGACTGTTTTAAACAATCTACTTCACTATAAAGACAATAAATGTAAAGTTACACAACCAACAGAAAGAAACAATGGCGCAGACTTCAGAGACCCAGGTTCTAAACCCTTCTCAGTAGCTAATTTGTTTTAGGCCCTCAGGTAAAACTCAGAACTCCCAGGGCCTCTGTCTCATCTATAAAATGAGGAAGTCATGCTTTCTGATCCCTAAAGTTGCTTCAGTTATAATATTGCAAAAACAATAGGGAAAAGCAAATGCTTGTTAACACCTAGAACACATTATACTCTAAAATGTGTGACTCTGGGGTGATATCAGACAGGATAATACAGGAAAATCCCCAAATAATTTGGAAGTATACTGCTTAACTTTAATGTTTACAGTTCCGATCAAATAAAAACCAATATTTGAGAATCAATATATTCACTAAAGTCTAATCTGCTTGTTTTTAATTCTTCGGTGATATGTAAGCTGAGAAAGTAACCTGAGGAGGAAAATGTGGTAAGTGCTAAAGATGCGATGAGGAACAGGAAAGACACAGGTCTTCCTCATGAAGCTTATAGACTAAAGAAAGAGAAGAGTAAATGGGAATGTCCATAGTGGGATAAAAGCTGAGAAGGAAAAGCTCTCTACAGCCAAAGAAGCACATAAAGTCATCTCTGTGCATCTCAAGGGAAAAATGAGCACTGGGCTCCCAGGATTCAATGTTTTCTGTAAATACAGAGCACTCAGGATGCTACCTTGTGCTAAAGAGCAGCTAACACTACCTTTTCTTTTATTCGCTATCATAAAATGATAATGTAAGACTGGGATCCACAGTGATGCTCACCAGTATCGTCTTTCCATCCTGAGAGTGCTTGCCTGCTCTAGATTGGACCATCTGCCCCTATTTTCTCACTGTGAATGTCTTTGGTGCTTCTCATTTCTTTCCAGGGTTTGAACCTAAACTCTGCTATGTTTTGTTTTGTGTTTTTTTCCTGGTTCTCTTTGGGCTTTCCTATTCGAATGGAACTTTCTGGATATCAATCCCTGTGGTGGAAACTCTTTCAGTACTTCTGTTTGCTTGCCTATCTAGGACCCTGCATGCCTGTCTATTTAGATACCAACCTTTGCCTGGGGTCTTCTAGTTTGGCTTGAACACGCTGGACATCTCCTCCTCCATCACCCTCTGACATAACATTAAACATCACTTGCATATTGTCACCAACATATTACTCCATTGTCTTCCTCTAATTCTCCACAATTCTCTTAATTCAGACTCTCATCCTCCCTCACCCAGAGACCTGGTTCTCACTGAGACTTCTTACATGGTCCTCCTGCCTTTGGTCCTACAACCTCTCATCCACATTTAACATCACTATCCAAGTGACGCTTTGCATATACAAGTATGAGCGTTATCACTCTCCCATTCAAAACCTCTGTGTGATTCCCCATTAAAGGCTGAGCTGAACCCAAGCTCTTAACACGGCATTCGATGCTCTTCTTGAGGGACCTAACCTCTACCTGTCTGGAGCACCATCCCTGCCACTCTGTTTTACACTTTTATATTGTAGTATTGCCAAATCATTGGGCTTTCTCAGCATTTATCATGCTGTTTCTCTTCGGTGCCATTCCTGCAATTGCTTACTCGGCATGCAAACTCTTTTCTCTTTGCCCGCCTAGCTTCAAGATTCATCGGAGGCATCAGCCTCCACAGCAGCTTCTCTGTACCTGTCTCACAGCTCTTACAGATAATACTGAAATTATCTACATAAGTGTCAGCTTTCTTAGAGAAAATATGCTCTTCCAGAGGAAGGATCACATCTTAAGTCATTTTTATGTCCACATTATACAACATGACATCTGGGACACAGTCGTTTCTCAGTAAATTCTGTTAAACTGAATAAAATTTGGCCTCTACATGCCTTGTCGAGATTTATAACAAAAACAAATCCTTAATCCCTGGGAATTCCTTGCCTGGCCTCCCTTAACAATCACCTCAACCCTCTTCCTCCCCATGCTATGTTATTCTTACCATTCCTTCGTTAGTTTATCTGGGACCCTGGTCCAACTGTTAGTTAAGACTTCGTTTATGTCATGCCACCACTGCCAACAAAAAAGCAACAGTGACACAATCCCCACCCGATCTTCTAGCTCTTTTAGGATTAACACTAACAGAAGAAATTCTTTTGGCAGATTTATGAAAACAATTCCCGAATGCCCTCAGAGGTCCTTCGAATGCCCCAAGACGTCAGCAGGGACAAGCTGAACAGCAATTCTACTTTCCATAGAGTTTTTGTCCTCTGAATTCAGATCTTATCTTCAATACTTATAGAGCTGTCCAGTCATAGTTCATGGGAAATACAGTATTGTAGCCCATCCATAACCTAAACCATCTCTCCAGGAAATAGATTCAATTCCTCCTTAGTCAGTTGGTCAGCATGGCATTGCTTATCACAACCCTTTTACACTGTAGAATAACAGTTGTCTCATGCAGTATTAAAACTCATCTGATCAGGAGTTCAATCCCATTAAATGATAAGGGAAACTGCTCACTCGCTCCCAAATTAAAGAGCTATGATTAAGAGTCATCTCTGGCTCTCATAATTTAACCGAACAACAGCAGTGAAAGCTTTCTGTTCAGAAATGATAAAGATTTTAACTGGAAAGAAAATTTCAAGTACATTGCTCTCGTCAAATCTGTGGAGTTGGGGAAAAGAAAAAAGAGAAATGCTTTATTCATGTACAACAGAAGTCTTTAGCCAGAAAATTCTGGGACAGCAAAACAGTGTCTAAATTTATAGACAGTCCAAAACACTGTCCACAGTATATTCCAAATTTCCTATGTAGGTGGCATACATACAAATTTACATTTGGTGCTAACAAAAATGGTTAGGAATGCACAGGATCCTACTTCAAGTAGAATAGAAAATTTTACAAGGTTAGGTACATTTCAATGTTCAATCATAATACTATTAGTTTCTTAATAATTTTTTTTTGGGGGGGACTTCTCTAACGCATATCTTACCTTCAAAGGTAAATCTTGTCTTTCCAACACCCCTTCCCTATCTGTTCCTTATACATCAATCTCAGGGCATTATCTGTGTTTATTCAAATATTTTCATCTTTTTGCCATTGTTATACCTATAATTAGCCACCTGGAGAACTTCCACATATTTTGTGTATGACCATGTTTAAACATTGCATTTTTGCACAAGTCTTCTGTGACGTGCATCATACCCTCTTATCCTCCCAATACAAACATCATAGTTAGTTAGTTCTTCCTTCTTCTGTATTCCTTTGTCAATGTTTACTTATTTCTATAACAATATAACACAACATAAGGATTTTCAAAATTTGTTTACATCTCTATTTCCCGTATCAACTTCCATGGCTTGCTAACACTTACATCCTCAATGTCTGTACACAAGAAAAGTAAACTATCAATAAATCTTGGCTGAATGAACAAAGACTTTAGGTGGCAATACACATAATGGTTAAGAACGTTAATTACGAGTCTGACATGGTATGTAATCCATTTTTCCATTTTTATATGGCACTGGAAAAGTCATACCTTCTCTGAAATCTCACTTTCCTCATATTTTTAAATAAGGACACTATACAACTTAAAGGTTCTTTCTTGCAATGAAATCCTAAGTTGGACCACAGTTGATCAGGTTTATAGCACAGTTGGTCTTCTTACAGAATTAAATGGGATGGAACATTTTCCATTTTAGTATGTCACATCTGAAAAACAACTAGTCTAGAAAAGAATGCAAGTGCTTAAGTATTGATACTTAAATAAACAGATTACATCTTATGTGGTCATAATTTTCTCTAGGTTTTAATTTCTATAAATTACTATATACCTTAATTACTATATATTTGAATTTCCAAGTTGATTTGATATATGAAGAGAGCTGAAAATTATCCCACGGTAGAAGAATCTTTTTGCTAAAATTAGCAAATTGTTTAATTTTACTTATATTTGCTTACCTTCCATGTAATTTGAATCATAATGCCAAAGAACTATGAAGCAGGAAAGTTATCTTCAGAACACAAAGCTAATCCCTCCAATTTTGTAAATGAGGAAACAAGACATCCAGAGAAGTAAAGGGATTTGCTTAAGCCACACAGGGATTTGGCAGGCTTTGAGCTTACTCTCAGGAACCAAAATATTAACAATAAGTATATATGTGTAAATGGAGGTTGGTTAGAGCTGCACTGACCTTTGTACACTTCCAGAGACATTGCGTATCCCCAGGAAAAGGCAGAAGAATTTGTCTCCTGATGATCTAGTTTTAATATTTCAACAGTTTTACCTTTCTTTATTCACTCATTCTATCCCTATGTATTTAAGCTACTTTTTAAATGTTAAACTAAAGGAACATGGAGGTTTCTTAAATGCATTACAACGACATCTTTCCCAGCAATGAAGTACTACAACTTCATATGCTCATTTATGTGACAAAATATACGACTAGCCCAAAGAGGATATCTTGAAGGTCATAAATATTATGGAAACTTCAGGATTCAAAGATTAATTACCTTGCTTTCTGCTAACCAGCGATGTGGGTCATAATTAATATCAGCAACAGATGAAAAAACCTACAAAAAAGAGGAAATAATCTATTAAAAGTAGATTTTTCTCTGAAATGAATTTACATAAATGAAATTTTTCACCATAACATCCAAAAGTTTAGTGCCTAAACTTAAGGGTTTACAAAGAAAAAAGTTCATACCAAGTACTTCACCAATTCTAAACCATCATTTATTTAACATGTCTATTTCTGTAAGCACATATATATTATGTATGTTTTGACAGTAAATATTTAGCTCAAGTTTAGAGACATGAATCAACTCTTGAGTGCTAACATTGCTAGAATCTCTGCAGGCTGATTCTACAGAGCTCTGCGTGGCAAGCAGTCTCAATTAAACCTATTAAACCTGTTTACTTCCTTTTTTGTTTGTTTCTTTTCCTCAGTCTTGCTGCATGTAATATATTTCACAGTGGGTTAGATGTAATTACATAGAAACTTAATTCTTTGTCTCATTTATCCTTCTTTAATTTTATACTATGAGGGCCATTTTGTCTCATTAATGGTTTTGTAGAACTGACAGAAAATAATCAACATGACTTCATGCAAACATTGCTTTATATTTCGTGATGGTAACAAAATCCTACAATAAATAGGTTGTCTATACCAGCTGCTCTGATTTCCTTCACACTGACTCATTTATAAAATCATTGCCATCTGGTTCTGCATTACCACTGACAGAACTTGTACTCAAAGGTTGTCAGTGAGTTTACAATTGTAAATACACATATTTTTTTTTCTCAATTCCTACTTTTGGTGACCCTTGTGCTACCTATGATATTTTTGCAGGACTTTTCTTTCTAGAAATGTTCTGCTTAAAAATATCCTATTCCTCTGAGAGAGGTGTCTATTCCTATTTTCAAATACTTCCATACCTACTGACGTTGTGTGCACATCACTCCCTTAAAGAATACTATTAGGTAATTCATTCAGGCATATAGTGAACACATGATGAGTGCCAACCACATGCCATATACAAGTGTTGTATGTTTATGTCCAACCTTTCTCTCATTCAAATTTTCTCACTATCTAAATCTCATCCAACTCTCATGCCCTCCCTGCCTTTTCAGTGAAATTTTCCCTAATCACTCAGGTTCATAGGGAAAACTTCTCTCTTCATCCAATGCCTATCCTCTTAATGCTCTACAAATAAATGGAATACCCAGACCAAGTGTTATGAGGAAAGCTCTTGAATTATCAAAGACTGGCCTAAGAAAATTATCTATCTTTAATTTAGACATTGTCCTAATTGTTTTATAATGGTGGTGGTTTAGTTAAGTGTCTGTCCTTAAGTCTTCAGACACTAAAGGCATTTACTAAAGCAGAATAATAAATATGGTGGCTGGAAAGAGAAAAATGTAATAAGAAATAATACCAATATTCCCCATGAGTTTTCTCAGGGTCATTTGTTACATATCTATTATTCAATCCAGTCCCTCTCTTCATATAAAATGGCTGAAAATTTCATCAGCAATATTTCAAAAATCAACAAATGACAAAGAATAATTGGAATTATTCTATTTTATGAAAACATTTTACAAGGACCACCACTCTCCCACAGATCTCTGAACTATAAAGCAAAGAATAAATTTTGTTTTAACACCATGGGTGGTTTCTTTAAGGTGAGAGCAAATATTGTGTTCTTGGGTAATCTTTTTTTTCCCCAAGTTTATAGGAATGAAAAAACAGAAGTTATAAATGGAAAGAGACCCACAATGAAAAAATTGTGCTCTTAAAAAAAACTTAATAGACTTTCCATTCTTTCAGATTTACTTTCCACCCATCACTTGGGCTGAATTAGTTTCTCTCTAGGGAAAGAGGTGTAAAGACCCATTACCACAATCATTCCATTCCTGAAAGCCTATTAAAGAATAGGGTGCCTTTCAGAATATGTTGGAATATGTTTTCACTTCATGAAGAAAATATTTAAGCAATCTGCTATGTGCACACTATGTTTTAGCCTGTAATTGCCCATAACAAGGTTTATATATCTTATAGCATGATCCAAAAGTTTCCATTTTTACATCTCTACTTGACTGAAAGCAAGTCATCCTGACATAAATACTTAAATATGGAATAAATATTGCATTGTTATATGTATCCTTTTAAATGAAATTAGGATTTCAAGGCCACACATCCTTTCAATATATGTAAATAAGACAAATCTTAAATAAATACAGCATCGTTAGACAGGAAAAAGAAAAAAAAACAGCATTAGAACAAGCCCTATAACAGGACTAAAAGAGTTCGTTTTTTACCCTAAAACCAATTACTTCTCATATTCGGCTCATAGTCCTCCCAAACGTACACCTGAGGTGTTTTAAAAATGCATATAGAAATACATATTGTAGAAATCCCATGAATTCCACCAAGTTCTAGCAGCTGAAATGTTTCTGTTAAAGTTGAATTCTAAGAGACCTTTAACTGCAAAGGTAAAATTATAGTTCTATTTTCTTCAAAACACCACTTAAAATAGAGAAGGGGAAAAAAATGGGGAGGAAGAGAAGGAAAAGAGAGGGGAAAGTAGTATGAGATGAGAAGATGATTTCATATGAGAAAAAAAGATGAATGACAAAATAAAAAGAAGAAACACCTAAAAAGGTATTTTTTAAAGCCCTTATGCATAATACCATTACATAATTTGAGTACTGTTATATCATTAAATGAAATAAATACAGGAATAAGTGATAGCTAAACGATGTGTTAGGTTATATTATATTTAAGCAATGCGATGCTTTCTGTATATATAATAATATAGCATTACTAGAACTTAGAGTTAATGGAGTTGCTTACCTTCAAGAAATTCAGAATATCCACAATTACTTCTGTTTTTATTTATCATTTCACTAGAACTATAAATTGAGTAACAATATTCCATTTTAAAGGTAGAAAAATGAAATTAAATGTAATTTGTTCAAACAGGGACGGCAAATAGTCTAGGGTTACTTGTTTAAGATCCAGTGTTAGACTCCAACGTTTGAAGCCCTAGTTATAGCATTTAACTAGATATATGGCCAGGGACAACTGATTTAACCCTTCTAAGCTTTGCTTTCTCTTGTCTAAAAGGAACTTAATCAGAGTACCTAAAGGACAGCGTGGTTTCAGGGGTTAAGGGAGAGAATACATACAGGGCACTTACCACAGTACCTGTAATAAAGTACTCCATAGATGTTTGCCAGTAATATAGTAATATACTAACAAAAACAAAAATGGCCTGTGATAATAGAAAACTCAAAATCTAGGCATCTTGACTCCAAGGATATGTTTTAGTCAGAACTGCTGCCTCTCTTGTAAGACATTTTCTTTTACAGGGTGAGACACAGGCAATTCAATGGAATAACAGCATACTTTCTCTCAACATGACTGTGCAATAGATATAGCACCTCATTCTAAAAAAAAATGCAACGTGTTATTTTTTTTCATAAACTTTGCAGAATAAAAATGTGATTACCATATAACCACGCATTAAAATCTTATTATAATTATATATTAAGAAACAAAGTGAAAGGCACAATGAGAACTCATGATTACTTTCAGTTTCTCCATCGAGTCCCTGGAGAAGGTTTTACAAGCTGCATCAATTTCCTTTCCTATAACACCGAGAATGGACTCCTGTTCAGTCTCCAGACAAAGAAGTTGATCCTTGAGCTGCAATCTGGCCTCTTCCATCCTCCTTAAGTGCTCTTCTTCACTGCTTATATGTTTCTCCTAAAGCATTGACAAGAAATACAAACAATTATTAAGTGGAGGCAAGGAACAAACCTGTAAAATATCTGCACAAATAACTCAACGTGTATTAGAAAACAGACCTGTCAGTCCCTTCACTTTACTAAAATCAAACATTCTGCCTACTCATTAACTGAGGTCAAGTTACAGAGAATTCATAAGTAGGACATCGAGGGAACTGGTCAGTGGATACTTGGCAAAGAAAATCATAGCAGTTCTGTAACCAAAAGATGAAAAACTTCCTTTACCATTTTAATAATGTAATCCCATTGATGGATCGAAGAGTAAAAGCTGATGCTACATACTGACTTTGAGCTCTCAATAAATATTAGTAAAACACTAGAAAATGCAAAATGTCAAAAAAGGTAAGTGTCAGTGCCTTCATTTCAGGAAAAAAAATAAGTGTTACTATCTTTATCTCATCAAAACGTCACTTTTAAAAAGTCTAAGTTTTCAAATGCAGTTATACTACACAAATGTTTTGTGTCATGAAAATTTGATGAAAACAAGATGGAGGCACTTTTGAAGTAAGCAAATACATTTAATGAAAAGAGATTTCTAAGGAACCCTCTAAGACATTACAAGGACTTGGGGGCCCCCTGTAGGCAAAACAATTTCAATCATGATTACACAATTCCATTACTAGAGGAACTGAAGTCATACTGCACAAGGCGTGGAAAAAAGGAACAGAATCGCTAGAATTCTAAGTGTAAACAGTGGACCAAAAAATCACGATGGCTGGTTCGTTTTGCCCTCAATCATCACCTAGCAGCCTAATCATCTCTCCCTACCCTAGTAAATACAACACAAGCAGGAAAATAAGGTGGTGAAAAACCTCAGCTTCAGTGTAAAATAACAAAGAGATTTAGCTGTTCAATAAAAATCAATCATGAAAGGGAGAATGGTATTTCAGCAGAATAATCACACATATTTTCTTTCAACTTACTTCTAAAAACAAAGGATAAACACCCTCTGCCCAAAAGAACAGAGTCCTTTCACAGCCTCTCTGCTTCTGCCTTTCTCTCCAGCCTCGTGGCCTTCCTTTCCACTCTCTCATATTTTAACTTCTTGCAGCTTTTCAAATATGCTACATGCGTCTCCTCCGACCAATCTGACATGTGTAACTCTGCTTCAAGTTGTACTGTTTTTATACTGTTTCAAAAGGAGTTAGTAGGCAATAGACAGCATTTACTTTGATGAGTACATCATCCTGGTCTGGATCTCAGCTTCGGAAACTTAGGAACTGAATTTTCTTTTCTTTTGGGTACTCTGAGTGGAGTCTCTCTCAGCAGTAGCGTAACATTAAGCTCACAAGAGACTAATATACAAACTAGAATGCCACTCAATTAACTACATTAGTTTACAAGGCGAACCTTAGAACTGCCATATGGATCGGAATGCTTGTGTCAGCATAACCAGTACATTTTTCTCCCTGTAGACCAATCTAGATGAGGGCAAATTATAATCAGAATGCTGTTTAATGAACAGGAAATCAGAGCAGGGGGGGTTGTTTTATGAAACAATGTTTAAACGGCATCACTCTAAAGGCAGCCTGGAGGGTCCGCACACTCCCTCCACATCAGGGATTTACAAAGCTCAATAACAAGAGTGCTCCATTCTCCTGGGTAGCGTTTGGATGGAGACTGCTGATACATCTCCCTAACTTTCTCCTTTGTCTGCATTCAGATTCTGACACACTCTCCTTCCTGACTGATACATTTCTTTAGATACATCATTATCTTCGCCAAGTCTTGCTCTCGTCTAGGAGCCTCTCTGAAAAATTAACATCCTGGGTCTGAACAATATTTGATGATTTTACAGTTTACTTATGAGCAAGCAACCTTTCTGTCAGGCCCCCAGGTAAGGATACTTGACTCTGTATTGCTGTTACATAGCAACAAGAACTCATCAGGACAAATGCGATCTCCTTTGAAAATCGTGCAACTTCAGAGCTGTACACATCAAGCTGGTCCGAGGAGGCACATGTAGGCATACCTGCCATCTACACTTCTTAGCCTTCAGAGTTTATCCTTCAAGACCCAGTCTCCTTTCTTTCCTGATCTCCCAATGCAGAGTGTTCCCACAGCACATTATTCATATCATAGTTTAAAAAAAAAAGTACCAAGCTGTAATATAATTATTTGTTTCTGCACCTGTCTCCCTCAATAAACTGTTTATTTCAGGAGACCACAAAACATATTTATAATCATTTTTAAACTCCCCAACTTCGCTGAATAAGGGATTTAAATCTTTTTTTAAAGACTCAAATTCAGCACTGTAAACATCATTTCCTCAATTACCATGCAGACATACACGCAGAGGCTCCTGAGGTGTGCTAAGCGGTTTCCTCTGCATACAGCCTCCAGACTGCTGCAGTGTTCTTGCCGGTCTGATGTTAATAGAGAAAACACTCTATCGGGGGTTTACTGGTGCATTTAGAGGATAACTGTTCATAATCTAAATCCACACAATTCACACTGATGTTCTAATTGATCTTTTCTGTTCTCGTTGCCCTCACAGCCCTCTTTCTTTTATCCACTATCACTTTCCTGCCCTCTGCTATGACTTTTATTAAGAGGAAAACAAAACTATTTCCATATATTGATATTCTTAAAATGTTTATATTGTCAGGAAAGGCTCTGTAAGTTCAACCTCTTCAGCAGAGACCGAAAATGTCATTATCCATTTCACCATCCCCCACGAGACAATTAGCATGCCACGTCTGACCTCCCTTTGAAGTAAGACTCACAGAACTATGAGCTCACTGGACCTGAGATCAGCGGGTTCCACTATCTCTTCTTTCGGGAATCCCTTCTTTTATCTTTTACGTTTCTGACAGATGCTCAGCCAACCCCTGCACGACCAGCTCAAGTTTCAAGGAACAGAATACTAGACAAAACTGTAAAATCTCTCCATTAGTCTAAGTGCTATACTCAAGAATTAAAGTAAATAAATGAATTTTCCACCACTCCTAAATCTTCTACCGTTCCAGGTAAAGGTCCATGTTCTGTTATTGAACTAGGTTCCAAACACCCCACCGTACTGGTTCTCCATCCTCTGGCATGTGCTCCAAGATCCTAAATCTAAGAGTTAAGTTAGCTTTTCCATTCTGTACTTAAGCAACTGCAATCTCATTTACTCACTCATTCAACTCATTTTTATGGAAGGCCTACTATGGTGAGACATTCTTCTGGTTATTAGGACCAGAGATAGTGAGACAATAAGGTTCCTGCCCTCATGAACCAACAAATACCTGCATTAAAGTACACAAGTTTTATTTGGCCCCATTCTTATGGCTTGAGAATATCTATGTTTATACTAACTGCAGCACCAAATAAATTGGCTTTTTCCTCCCAGTTTCATGTTTCAGAAATACCTTCACTAATGGAGCAAGCACAGATAACTCTGTGGGAGGAGTGGGAAACTGGCTGACATTAATCTATTCATCCTGCCTGATTTGGGGGCATATAGATTAATAAGGGGAGATGATAATATTTAAGCACTATCATGGCTATTCCCTGATCATCTAGTGAATTCAAAGGGAACAGCAATTCTAAAACAAAAAGCTGGTAAGACAAGATATTTTAGAGACTGTTTAGAAATATGGAAGACACAGTTATTCCAACTGCAATGCTTCGAATTGAATGGACACAGATGCCTGGGTTTGGGGACTATACGAATATTCTTTGTGGGAAGGTGGAGGGAGGCAGAGAATGTAGGGATAGACTGAGATGAAGCTGACCGAAGCAGTCTATATGATCCACGAAGAGAGATATCCTAGACCATGGCTGAGTTTGAGGAAGAATCTAAGAGAACAAACTCGATCCTTAATTTTACAGATGAGGAAACCAAAATTCAAACAACCTAAGTAACTTCACTAAAGTCAAGGAGCCTACAACCCACAACCTGCATCCCCTGACTCCCTGACAAGTGCTCTCTATTAAGATGCTAGAAAGGTCAAGTTTTTAAAACTGGAGTTAAGAAAGCCAATGTGAAAAACTCAGAAAAAGTTACCAGAAGGTTATGTGGGGACTAACGTAGTCTTAAAGTAGAAAGAATAACAAAAAATATTTCTGAATGAGCCTTATCACAAAAGAAAATATATGACATATTGGCAAATTCAGAATAGACCACAAAAAAAGGGGAAAAAGCCATTGAGCATGCACAATATTCTAAACTTTTGGTGGCTATCCATCCACACTGGAGAGGTACTCTGTGTGCACATAAAGTCTGTTCTTGGCAGATTTTAGTTAAAAAGAATACTTATCACACACTAATCATGTACAGTTCCACAAGACAGCAAAGGTTTTAAGAAGCTTCCATTTCAGAACAGGAAAGAACATTATTGACATTTGTGTCTAAAGGAAATAAACAATACTGCTTACAATCTCATGTCACACACACACACACACACACAGACACACACACAAAGTTGAACAGCTTGATCAAAGGACCTGTAATTCAAAGAATAAGAAATGCTGCTCTACTTACACATTTGTGTTTCAGCACGCTCTTTACAACTCAGAACATTCACTTTCCCAAAGGCTGTAAAGATTTTAAGGAGACACGATCTTAATGGAAATAGAATACCTTCAATAAATTAGAGCATGTCCAAAATGTTATCTCCTTAGTAAAAGCTTATGAAATTCCTTCAATGTCTTAAGAGTTCGAAAAAAGCCACTTTATTTCCAATATGGCTATTACATGAAATGAAAACAATTCTTCACACATCTTAACAAACATTATGGTAAATAAAGCACACTCACACAACTAAATAGATCATTAGTTTACAAAGCTAATGTTTTTCCTTTACTGAACACTAACTTGAATAAGTAAGCGTGACAATATTTCAGCCCCAATGCCATCTCCAATACATCAGCGGGGGTGGGGGAGAGATAGGATGAGAGGTAGAGAGAGATCAAATAATATTAAAAGCTGAAATAAAAACTAACACAATGTAATGTAATTCAAAGTTGTTGGAAGCGTGACTTGTTGAAACTTTAGACCTCTACACATCACCTAAAACGTTCTGAGAAAGAGTATCTCTGTAACTCGACAAATGCATAAGCCTTAAATCCAGGACACTAGCATTACAAGGCAAATTATGAAACTGTCCTGAACAAAAATTGGATCTGTCTGGAAGCTGTTTATCTGACTCTCTAAAGAAGGCTCACATTACTTATGCCAACAGTTGACTCAGCTGCGAGGAAGTTAAGATACAATATGAAACGCAAAGCAAGGCAGAAACTGTAGCGCGACTACAAGAGAAGGATCTACTATGGATGTTACAGGAAACCTGGAAAGAGTTTAATCTGGAAAATTCCCACACTGCAGTTCAAGCTGTCTTGCAAAACAGCCAATAAATAAATAAGTAAATAACATATGAAGTGCTGGTCACACCATACTTTTTTACAAACTTACTTCTTAAAAATCGAAGATCTTATATGATGGTAGATGTCTGAAATTCAAAATATAGCTATATATTAAACACGTAGACTGGTATCAAAAAGTAAACAAAAAACAAAACCAAGTAACAACACTTCTAAAAATCCATACCTCAGATCACTCTGAAAAAGTCTCCATGGATTCGACCTACAAAGGACATATCCTTTGCCACCTGTGAACCCAATGCTACTCAGGAATAAAGAGGACAGGGAAAGGTCATGAACTGCATTTTTTCTTCATTATAAAAGTCCAATAACACGCACCTGCTTCCTCACCCACATAGATAACATAACAAGACAGATAACCGGAGCTCTCAGGTAGACAAGTTGCCCTCTCTATGCTCCCGTGGCGCTTTATATGAGCTTCTGCTATACCACTTACTCCCGCGTGTATCTTTCATGTCTGTCTCCTCACCAGACAGCGAGTTCCTCTAGGAGCAAAGATCTTCATTTAAATATCCCAGCACCTGGTAGAGTGTCTCACATAGCAGTCAATCAATAAATGTTCTGGAACATATATATCCTGTTATGTTCTTTACATTCCACAAGCATTTTTCTTGAGTGTATTCTCTATGTGTCAAGAATAGTAGACCCCAACTATACAACAATGAGGAAAAAAACAGAATCTCTGAACTCAAACAATATTTCGTGTTTCAGTCAGTTGGTTTTTGCAATCAATTAATTAGTGAACTCACTGAGGGTAACCATCTTTTCAGTAGCTGGTTATTATAACTGTCAAAGCAAGCTGATGTCACAAAAGTGAGACCGCTGCCGGTGGTAAGGAGTAATCAGATGCAGAGTAAGTTTTGAGGCTAGAACCAACAAGATCTGCTGATGAACTAGGAAGGGGGTCCATGTGTGAGAGAATGAGGTGATTCTTTATATGCATTTAGAAAGCAAAAGAACATTGTAATTCCTACTAGAAGACTGGTTTCCTAAAATAAAAACGCTACTACGTTGTGGGTTAGATATATTCTTCTTTGTGCTTTATGAGTAGACACTTTACATTACTTCCTTCAAAGGAGAGGAAGAAGTTATGATTAATAATATGTTAAGAATAAGAACTGAGAAGATCAGTAAAGCAGTAGAGCTAATAGAAAAAGTAAAGGCATAATTAGAACACTGGATATATACTTCAATGTGTCTTAAAACTTGGATGTGGAAAGACTTTCCAATTCATAACCTGGTCTTAGGCTTAGGAAAGTTATCCATAAGACAGAAACAAAAAAATGCAAATTCAAATTTAAACTTCTAACCCCATTTAAGGAAATTATTTTTGCCTCAGGCTTTTTAGTATCTTTTGCTCGCAGAATATTGAGCAACACAAAGATCATTGGCAGCATAATCAAAAAGGTGTTGGATATGTATTGGATACATTCCTAGAAATTAAAATTCAAAGTTGGAAACAAAAATATCTCTAAAGGGTATTTTATGCATTCATTAAGTTTTAGGATCATTTTGTAATTATTACGTATTTCTATTGAGTCAAATGCCTGGAAACAGAAATAACATTATTTAAAATCAGCCACTTTTGATGCATTTCTATTTCTGAAACAAAATATGGACAAGGAAACAAACAACTAGAGTTTCAGATTATGCATTTGGAACGAACATTGTTTAATTTTTCAGAAGAAAAAAGAATGTATCATTCATCTCCAGAGAAATGTTTATAAGCTTACAGTGTCTTTAAAAACCATCAGAATTTCTTTCCCTCCTTTTTTTCCATAAAGGATGTTTAAGCATGCATTTATTCTTATGAAAGAATATGAAAAAAAAAGTTTAAAAACAAATCTCCAAATGATATAACCCATATATACAATAAGCACCCCCTAGCTGTTTTTTTTTCCTAAAATTTACAGGATATTGCTTGTTCACCATTAAATGACGAAATGGATTGAGTCAACAAGCATTTTAAATAGCAATGAAAGAAAAAACTCAATGAAAACAAACCTGGACATTCATTTTATATTCCCTTTTAGGGTCTACCAAAGCAAGATAGGACTGCTAAACTTCAAGCAAAGCACTGAAACAGATATAGAACGCTTCATGTGGCCTATTTCCCTTGGCTTTCCACACAACTAAATAAATCCATGTGCCATTATCCAGCCTAATTCCTACACTATGGGTATCACTCACAGTTTCAAAATTAAATGAAATCAAACTAATAGTAGGATTTTAAAGGAAAGTGCCCAACAGAATTACTTTCCTCTCAAGCCCCTGTAGTTAACCACTCAGTGAGTTAAGGATTAAACGGCAGGCCTCTCAACCAAGTTCGAATCAGGGGTCATGAAGACCCAAACTTTACTCCTTAAATTCATTTAAAATCAACCTCTTTGATTATCAGTGGTTGGTAGAGAAGCCATTGCCAAAGGAACAGAGTTTGAAAATGGCTTTTCTACACCCATTTCATTTTGGATAATAGAGAGCAAATGTACTTCTGTATTCCTTTATTTCTTGCCCCTCCCTCCATCACAGCTGAATGTATAACGGCACCCTCCCCCACATACACACACACACACATTATATGGTCACTTGACGTTTACATTCTAAACTTGTTTCTTAATATCTGGCATAGTGTCTCATACATGGTAAGCAGTCTGATGTTTTGTCTGTAAAAGCCAAGGACTACTCCAAACTTAATGACTACAGGTGGTTCAATTAAAAATGCTTTATAAATAACAAACACAAAATTTATAATTTTACCTTTAATTTCACCATTTTATTATTTTCGTTGTTGTTTTTTTTAAGATGAGAGAATCTGACAGGAAATTACTCATAACAGCCTAGTTAGTGTTTATTTAGAGTATCTGGTTTAAATTTGCCTCCAAATTAATTTGTGGTAGGTACAGCTTTCTTCTACTCACGCAATTTAAAATAGACGGAGCACCAAAGAAAGAGTGCAGCCTACACAAAAATGGCCTAAAATGTAAACATTAAAGTAAACGTTAGAAGTCGACAGCTTATTTGCTTCTGCTTCCCTCTTGTTCTTCTGGAAAGAATTTGAAATCAGAGAATTCTGCCTTCTACTATCATAGAGTTTTTGGTAAAAAAAAAAAAAAAAAGTGGAACTTTGATTTTGCAAAGTAGTGAATACTTTATAGAATAGACATCTGACAATCATATATATTTTTCCACATCATGAAAAACAGAAATCCTAAACAGATGGTCAAATTAGAACCGAAACACAAAATTAAACAACACTGATTCATTTCTTCCTGTCACAGATATCTTTTATGTGGCAATTGCAGGTTTTAATTAGACTTTTCTAACAAAATCATTGATGACTCCTCTTCCAAAATTTGTGTCAGGCTAAAAAAAATCAGAGTCTATCGTAATCTGTTGAATATAATAGCCCTAAATTTAAATTCAACAGTCGAGTGCAATGAAAAGACACAAATGTGAGTCATTTTACTGGCAGTAAATAAAGGGGAAAAAGAAAAGGAATCTGTGTTCATATCCTGTTTCCACCACAAGTTATGCAATGTTGTACAAGTCACAATATTACACTCTCAACCTCAGTTTCTACCACGTGTAAAAATGGGCATAAGTACACTTGCAAATGAGAATTACCATTATCATTTTTCAACGATCCACATTTTGTACAAGAAAACTATTTCCTGTTTTTATCCACCATAGCCATAGCTTTAAAATACGTTGCTTGGTGTCACTTCACAAATTATTTAAATAAAGCATTTCATGGGAAGGAACCAAAATACATTTCTATGAATGCCACTCTATTCAACACTTAGGTTCCTATGAATTGCTATAGCTTTGGATGTGCCCCAATGGTGGTGTTACAGTGTCTCCTAACTGTTTCACTGTAGTTATTCTCATACAATGAAAGAATAATAACAGACAATAAGGTCCTCTAAAGAAAATTTAGTATAACTACGGAAATAAGCAAGTGTTACACGGGACAGCTAAGTGTCCCAGATAACCTACATAATCTATATACTTGCCAGAAATGGTTCTTACAGATTTTCACACAATGGGAAAAATAAGACTGGTAAACCTGAGTCCTGTTTTCATTTCTACCCGTGGACAGTTGGGAGCAGTTGGGCAAGGCAAGTCAATTAACTCTTTGGGCCAGAATTACCTCAACTGTAAAAGAAGGTGTTGGAGTTGGTATTGTTTAGTCTTTTTACGCTTTATAATTACACTGGTGCCCAATGTTTTGGAAAGTAACACCTTTGGACAACAGTCCAGTACAACCTTATAAACTCTGAGGCAATGCTTGTTAAAAACAAAACCTAGTACATAGATTTTCTTTTCCTTTTTTGGGGGGTGGGGCAAAAAACAGAAACTACTGAAGAGTATTCCAACATTGCCATGGCTAGCTATAACTACAAGCCACGTGTACCCATGAGACAGCATGTCCCATAACAGAGGAAATGCCACATATGGTGTGATTTTTGGTGGACTAAAGGAGAACACTAAATAAAATCAGGAGAACAGATACCTCTGGCTTTCTCCAGGTTTGGGTATCTAGGGGCAAAAGGCATATTCTCATAGTTCTGCTTAGAACTGAAACAGTAACAAATACAAATGAAAGCACTAGATCATGCAGGATAAAAATTACTTGATCTATAATTTTAAAATAGAAAAGACAGAAATAATGTTATCAACAACAAAAGAATGCTACATTTACCAGATGAAATACTGGGTGGCAAATAAACATGATTTTGAAAAATGTTCAATGACGTGTAAATTCAGAGTACACAGCTTATAAATATATCTGCCCAAAATACTGTATATGTTTTTCATAGAACATTCATACTTATGAAATGTAAGGACCAAGAGAACATACAGAGTATAAGCAGAATATTCTACAAAATAATATTTTCTTAATTTTAGGCACCAGGTATGTCTAAATTATTATGTAAACATGTTCAAAATTAAAAACAATCTTTCAATATTTGTACTACAAGATTACTTGGAAAGCTCTAGATAGATGGCCAGTATCATTAATAAGCTCATACCTATGTTAATAAAATTTTTTTAATTAAATCAGATACAGGTCTGTATAGATAAAACATTTCAAACCTTAACTATGTAAATTTTGATGACTTGCTGAGCAAAAATCATTTAATTATACACTAACTCTTGATGATTCATGGATTCCAGTGCAACCAATAAAAATATATTTCTGATAGAACAAACAGCATTATGAGTTTCCAGGTAAATGCCAGAAGAATAAAAAGTTTAATAGTCATAATACCTTTTTAGAACAAAAGAAGAAATTAACTACTTTCCTTTAAATTTTTAAGCAAAAGGTATAATAAGTTTTAATGATACTATAGATGGGAGAAAAATTCTACCTCTAGCATTTCATAAGAGCTTTCTCCCTAGTAAGAAACTCGTAATCAAGTCTTCATTGTGTATGTAAAAATTCCGTGGGTTGCATAATACTTGTTCTCTTTTACATGTAAAATTGAAAAATAACATTTGATGCTAAAGCAAAATCAGATGTTGGGGGGAAATGCATTTTATTACCACATATCACCACTGAATACATGAGGAAAATATGCTGAAGTTAGTTATTCTGTGCGTATAAACTAACAGCAATCATCCACTACTAATGAAGGCAGCCGGTGCTAATGCTGTATACAAATTTTAAGGCACTTTTAACATTTCTTAGCTTACCAAGTAATAAGATGACAAGAAACACAAATCTAAACCAAAATATGCAGTCAAAATAGTAGCAAGACTTTTAGAAAAAGGTGGAGTGTGTATTAGCGACATAAGTAGCATCTTGTATTTCTGAGCGTTAGGATGGGCAGGCAAGAATACTGCTTTGCTTGTATACACCAATAATAAAATATCAGAAGGAGAAATTAAGACGTCAGTCCCATTTACAAGTGCTTCAAAGACTATAAAATACCTAGGAATAAATTTAACCAAAGAAGTAAAAGATCTGTACTCAGAAAATTATAAGACACTGAAGACAGAGAAATTAAAGAAGATACAAATAGATGGAAACACATACCATGCTCCTGGATAGGAAGAATTAATATCATTAAAATGCCCATACTGACTAAGGCAATATACAAATTCAATGCAATCCCTATCAAACTACCAAGGACACTTTTCACAGAATTAGAACATATAATCTTAAAATTTACATGGAACCATAAAAAACCCCAGATAGCCTCAGCAATCTTGAGAAATAAGAACATAGTGGGAGTTATCACGATACCTGACATCAAATTATACTACAAGGCTACAGTGATCAAAACAGCATGGTACTGGCATAAAAACAGACACATAGATCAATGGAACAGAATAGAGAGTCCAGAAACAAATCCACTCCTACATGGTCATTTAATCTACGACAATGGAAACAAGAATTTATGGTGGGGTAAAGATAGTCTATTCAATAAATGGTGCTGGAAAACATGGACAGACACATGCAAAAAAATGAAGCTGGACCACCTCCTTACACCATATACAAGAATAAATTCAAAATGGATTAAAGACTTAAATGTAAGATCTGAAATAAAATTCCTAGAAGAAAATATAGGAAGAAAATTTACAGACATTACCCAGAGT